>NW_019384596.1:286823-299414 GCF_000671375.1 Centruroides sculpturatus | reverse complement strand
CTTGATAATCCGACAGGTATGGGACCAAAGGTGTGTCAGATTACCAAAAGTGTCCGGATTACCGAAAATAATTACATATTTCGCATTGTTTTGCTAGCAATAACTTACAATATTCTCTACTCCAACTGTTCGAACAGAACTGCTCACATAAAACACACGAAATGTGTGTCATTGTGTAAAAATAGGATGGGGAGATTCACATTGCAACATGCTTCTGTGCAAGCAGACACATAACGGGGACGGGTACCTTGATGGGAGGTGCGTCGGACTACTGAGCATGTCGGATTAAAAAACATCGGACTATAGAGGGACAACTGTATAACAATATTTATACATAATTAACGCCTGTGTGATAGTTTGTTCTTCTCTTGTTTAGTTGTATTTTTACATGCCAACTTTATTTTAAACTATATTGTCATTATATATTTTGACAGCTGACATTTCAAGGCTTATTTGTAAAAATTTTGTTTCATTCTGTCTAGTTGTTTTTTTTTTTTTTGTTTTTGTTTCTGAAAAGTTTGCTGGTATTAACAATTTACTTAATAAGTTCTGTAAGTTTAATGGCACGCTCTGCAACTAATCTTAAATACAGTAACTGCGTACACTATTACTCTTAAATCCGAAACGTTAAATTCATAGTGTTTAATGTATCAAAAACACAGAAACAAACGAGTTTCTGGATCATCCGAAAGACCTCCGGTTCCGTCAAGTTCGAATAATCGAGTTTTCAATGATTAATTTTGTATATAAAATTAATTTTTTTTTATAAATATCTGAATATATATCATATGTTTCTTTTTAATTTTCTTTTTTATCTAGCTGAAAAAGATGAAGTTTAAACATATCGAGTTATCTCTCTTCACTTCACTCTCGGTAGCTGACGAGTTAACTCAAATCACCGTAAGCGTGTTACCACTTTGTTCGTGTGCAGGATTTATTGTGTTTTCTTTTTCCATATTTTCGTGTCTCAGCACAAATTGGATTGTGAGTAAACCCTGGTTAGGATTGGCAAGTGGTATTTCTGCTTCCTTGTGTGTTGTGGCGTCTTTTGGTTTCGTCATGATGTGTGGAGTGCCCTACGTAGATGTTGTGTTGTCCGTACCATTTCTAATGTTAGGTAAGTTTTGTCTTTAAAATTAATTCTTATATATATATTTACGGCATTGTTTCTCTTTATTTTCTTCCTTCTGAAAATATAATATCGCAGTATTTTTTACTTTATTTTTTAGGAATTGGAATCGATGATTCGTTTGTCTTGATTGCTTGTTGGAGGAGAACAAATTCGAAGAATTCTGTAGAACAGAGAATGGGCGAAACATTCTCCGAAGCCGCTGTATCTATAACTCTCACTTCTGTGACTAATTTTTTATCATTCTGTGTGGGCATAGTTACACCATTCAAAATTACTCAAATTTATTCTATTTATGCTTTAACTTCCATTTTATTTTGTTATATTTACGAGATAACTTTCTTCGGTGCTTGCCTCGCCCTTAGCGGTTACAGAGAAAAGAAAAAATTGCATCCATTAACATTTCAGCCAACTGTTTCTAAGATAGAAGCGGGTATGATTTTTCATTAACTAAATACTTGCAAAATGTCATAAACTTACGGTATATATATTTTTTTCAGACAGCAAGAATCGCCTTTATACGTTATTTTGTTACGGCGACGACTCAGACAAGAGAAGCGAGATAGTATGGCCGATGATATTTTTCCGTGATTATTTCTCTAAGCTATTGACCAATAAACATTCCAAGAGTATTGTTCTTTTCGTGTTTTTTACCTATTTGGGATGTTCTATTTATGGATGTTACAGCATCAAAGAAGGAATGGATTACAGAAACATCTTTCAATATGAATCGTACGGTTGGAAATATATGGATTGGCATTATCGTTATTTCACAGATTATCCTCATCGAATTCAAATTATCATAAACAAAACATTAGATTATTCGAATCCTGTTATTCAAGAGAAAGTAGAAAATCTATTGCAAAAGTTTGAAAACACTTCATTTTCTGCTGGAAGAGAATTTACGGAATCGTGGCTCAGGTAAATACAAATAAAATAATATCTCATTATATAATTTTAAATTATATATATTTTTTTCTATTAATACAGAAATGCATTTTCAAAATGCTAAATTTATTAGCAGATTATTTCAATGATTTAATTAGTATTACATTCCTTTATAAAAGTGATTTTCGACTCGAAATCCCTCACTTTAATTAGCAGCAAAAATGACAAACGAAGTGTTGGAAAAAGAAGGAGCACTTGTAACGTACTACTGAAAATATAATTCATCCAAGTAGGGAAAAAAGTACAGTACATACTGTATATACAACCAAACGAAATAATACAATATAAAAGGTGGCTAAATACGTTCATTTCGTTTCAAACACTTCACAAAGTTAGTTCAACACATAAACTATTGACGACTTGTACCGGTAAACTTATCTTTGGAAACATTAAATTAAAGAGTTTCGATGTGTTAATTTCTACAAGAGTTTGTTTTTTAAATACATATTTCAGTAAAAGGTTTCTTCTTTCTAAAATTTTACATACGCCAATCATTATATTCGGTGGCACCGGCAGGATTCATTTTGGAAATTGCACAATTTCGGTGCACAATGAAACTATTCTGGGTGTAGGGTTAAAACTTTCTTGTTAGATGTAAGACAGATTCAAAGATGAAATTATCCTCCTAATAAAGCATATTGCTTATGCAACTGGATCCAGCTGCTACGAAAATCTGAGCAAAAAGCACTTTCTTGGAATGGCCAAAGACATTGAAAGTACGGAAGAACTTTGTCAAAGTTTTTACACCACACGGTTCGAGGTTTGAAAGAATGATTTGCTCAGAAGGGATATGGCAACGCAAACGTGGGCGATCTGCCAAGGAAAAGGTGCCTTCCGTGAGAACTTCCGTGAGAACTTTCTTGTTAAACATGTTGAGAAAACCCGGAAAACTCCACGTAGCCAGTCCGTTTGAGAATTGCGAACCCATGTTCTGAGATTTTATCCACTCTTTTATCCATTCTTCCACCAGTGGCCGGATGTAGAAGAATGAAACGGGCCCACGGATTCTTCGATTAAGCGGACCTGATTTTTCGGGCAAAAATCCTTTACCCAGTTGTAGCCGAGGCAATTAAGATTTGGTTGACTTTTCTAACAACACGTTGTAAGTTATTAAACGTTTATTCAGTGAGTGTAAGGCGGAGTCAAGACTCGCAATCGATCTACGATAGGAGACAACAGACTGGCTGGATTGTGTGTGATAACTGCCCACAATAAGAGATTTCAATAGAACTCTCAATTTATTAATATAAAATTTCTAAAATTTATTACATCTTCAAAGATGTGATTTTTCCCAACGGTTGCTATTGACTGTAAGTCAAAACATGCAGATTATTTTCTCTTCGATTGTCACCATTTAAAGTCACTAACGAGATCCGTAAATATAATTAATTCGTTCTACATTGATAAAATCAACAGATAAACATCTTCAAAATATAAGTTATAGAATCGTTTTAACATTTGTATTGCGTGTCTTTATTTATTGAATTAAAAAACTTCACACGGACTTTAGGGCCACCCTACTGTAGCTATTGATATTATACATCAGCAATTTTTAAAAATAAAAATATACATTGTTTTAAAATTTTTCTCTCAGTTATTAATGTAAATCTTTATTTTTTATATTCTTTTCCAGAATCTACAAAACGGTAGTAAAGTCACCTCAAGGATGGTTATCTTTTAGAGGTTATAATATATCGAATAAACAAGATTTCATCGAAGGACTGAAGATATTTTTTCGGTTTAATATATTTGAAAAATTATCTACTGATGTGATATTCAATGAAAATCACACGGATATAGTAGCAACTAGATTTATCGTCCATTCTAAAAATATACGTAACTCCATTCAAGAAAAGAATATGTTAATTGAGCTGTATAAAATTGCCGACGAAAGCGAATTCCCTGTGATAATATACAGTCTGTTATTCCCTATAATAGAACAACTCCTATACGTCAGAGATATTTCTATTCAGACGGTGGCATCCGCAGCAGCCATCATGGTGATCACTTTCTTCGCCTTCATACCGAATATAAAATGTGCTCTGTTCGTTTCTTTTTCGGTTGTGTCCATCGAAGTGGGTGTTATCGGTTTAATGAGTTACTGGAATGTAAATCTGGACGCCCTAGCCCTTATGTCCCTTATCATGTGTGTAGGATTTTCCGTAGACTTTGTTTCGCATATATCTTACGCGTATTTATCTTGCGATTATGCAACCAGTAAAGAGAAAATACGTTATTCACTCTTTTCTGTTGGAATGCCCGTAGTACAAGGTGCGACAAGTACTATATTGGGAATATTCTTTTTGATATTTGCGAAATCTTATTCCTTTATTATTTTCTTTAAAATTGTTTTTATAGTGATGATTTTGGCATCTATTCACGCGTTGGTTGTTTTACCCACTTTATTAAGTTTTACTGACAATTTATACTATTTTAAGGCTAAAAATAGGCCTACAGCCACGGATCTAAACACATTAGAAGAGACAGAAGAATTGAATTCGTTAAGAAAAACTGAAAGTGATATTGAAAGCAAGGATACTATTCAAAATAATGAAGATACATAAAGTTTGTATCAAACATCTATAAAAAAATATGTGGGCCATAAATTTTTTTACATTCCTGTGATAAGACTTTCGGCAAAATCTACGGATCAACGATTTTATATGCAAGATTTTGATATACTTATGTTCTGTTTTTACCAATTGTGAATGTCTGATTGAAAATATTATATAATGGTTTCATACGAGTTAAAAAGTACTTAAGTAAGATATTTACAAACAGTATATTTACAAGTTATTAATAAAACAATATTTAAATAATTTATTCTTTCTTATGATTTATTTGAATTTAATTTAATATTCAGTCCACGAATCATATTCAAAAATTCTTACGATTATGATTTGTAGATAATGAATATATTGATAGCTTATGATGATAATTTTTTTAGAAAATTATGCCTATAATAATTTATAACCACTTTATGCAATAATACGCGTGTGTGGTTTATTCTGTTTTATATAATAAATGCGCTTTTATAAAGTACACAAACAAAATAATAATACAGTAGAGAGTCGATTATCCGAAAGTCAATCATCCGAAAGAATTCCAGTCGGCAAATTTAAATTTTCGCCNTGTAAAAATTTATTCTTCATATAAATTATAGAGAATAACTATATATGTATATATATATTTATAAGTTAATTACTATTTAATTCACACGAAGGATAATTACAGCCGTGGGGCATAGTGGCTAGAAATGAAAACGTGTTCGACAAGTTATCATCAAACATATGCAATATTTCTTCGAATTATTGTTTAATTTTTTTCCTCCTACTTATCCTGTAGATATTTCTATAGTTTAATATTAACTTTATTTCGAATGTCTAAGAAATATCTATGCATTGTATTAGGCTATACACTTACGAATAGAAGAATTCTTTATGATTTTCGGCAAATACTCCGAAAAAATTTACATTTTCCTCGATTGATAAATTACAGTAATACCTCGACTTACGCGAACCCGGAGTTACGCGATTTTCAAATCTCGTCGATTCGTCTTTTGAGCGCCAATGATTACTCACTCTCCCCACACTATTGTTCGGCTTATATGTTCGGACGTGTCGCTCGGAATCCACACATAGCTATAATTTATTTTGTGTTATTTATTTCTGTGTTATATCTACGGAGACTCGAGAGACTCTACTATGTCATCCAAACAAAGTAGAACTGATTCTTCCGCATCAAACAAGAAAAGAAAAACTTTATCTTTGGAATGTAAAGTTAACATTGGGTACGTTCGTAAAGTCGAACGAGTTAAACGAGAATGACGTCATCGTTATTCCTATTTCGTTAGACTTTTCGAACGATTCGTTACTAACGCGTTTAACTCGTTTGACTTTACGAACGTACCCATTATTAAAGACTTCGATACAAAAATGAAAATTTGTGAATTGGCAAAGAAGTTTGATCTACCGGAATTGTCGGTCAGAACAATTATAAAAGGCAAAGAAAAAATTCTCGAAGCTGTGAAAAATGCTCAATCTTTAAATTCAAGCATCATTCGTAAACGTCACAGTATTATCGCTGAGATGGAAACAATGTTAAAATTATGGCGTAATAATCAAGTAAATGTGAAAAATTGTAAAATAATATAGGCCTAATTTGTTATACATATGTATTATCTAAGATTTTATTAAACATTTTTTTTTCTAAATTATTGTTTTCTTTAGTCTCCGGCCCCAATTAAAAATTATTTGTATGTATTTATATGCGAAATTATACTCCGACTTACGAGGTTACCGCTCGGTCCCACCTATCGCGTAAGTTCTGGGTATTACTGTATATAGTTTAATGTATATTTATTTGAATCCAGTAAATGATTTAAGATCAATTAAATACTGCTTTTTAACTTTGTCCTTGAAAGGTTCACGTTACGTCTACTCGTTGAAAAATTACACCTTGAAAATCATTTTTAAGGTCAACAAAAATGTCCCATCCTATTCTTCACACACGACTTCCTATGTAACTATATTAACAAAATTAATATATCGCCATTACTTTTTGAATGGAAGGGGTACAAGAGACTTTTGACACGACCTATATAAATGTTCGAATCAGTTTTGTTAATTTTCAGTACGAGAAATTCAATCATTAATTTTTTTTTATCTGAAAATTAACATTAATTAACCAACGCTGTCAGATATTCATTTCTAAGCTTAAATATTTAAAATTCCAGCAACGAGTTGCTTAACTTTTCCGGCAATTTGGTTGCTCCTTTTGTTACGATATTTTATTAGAAAGATCTTTTTTATATTTTGAACTATTATAAAATGGCAAAAAGTTTAATTTTGAGGGTAGGAATGAGTTTATAAAAAATGGTAAATGCTAATAACGAGTAAAATCTTTATTAAGTCAGACCCCATTCGAGATACGACACACGATCCCCTTTTATCTCCCCGTTCCCTCGACCTTTAACCATTAAAATTGAATAGCATCAATCCCTCTCATAAACAAATATCGCTGCAAAATTTCAGAAAATTTTGACAAAAAGCACGGAATTATTAAGCTTCAAACAGGGTGAGTAAAATCGTGCACACACACACACACACACACATAATATATATGAAACACATTTATTACAAACATCAAACGTTGTACAATTTGAAAGATTTTGGGATGTTTTTACACACAAACTAAGAATAAAGTTTACACAAAAAACTAATTTAATTATCTAAACAATTAAAATTTTCTAATTGTCTTTTATTTAGATGACAAGAGAAGCGAGAAGCTATCGTTCTTATTAATTAAATAGATGATTATTGATAATAATGTATAGAAAATATATATAATTTTAAAACAATTGTTGTAAAATGAATAGATGACAAATTATATAATTATCTACTATTAATAAATCTACTGAAAATATATTCGTTTTCCTGTTATTCTTTGTGTGCGAGGAAAACAGATAGTCTATACCGTATTTTTTTAAAAAAAAAAAAAAAAACATTCCTTTTCGTCAATAATTTGTATGAATTTTGTTAATAGCCACTTTTACAATTATATTTTAAGTTATTTTTTTTTTTTTTGTTTTTGTTTCTGAAAAGTTTGCTGGTATTAACAATTTACTTAATAAGTTCTGTAAGTTTAATGGCACGCTCTGCAACTAATCTTAAATACAGTAACTGCGTACACTATTACTCTTAAATCCGAAACGTTAAATTCATAGTGTTTAATGTATCAAAAACACAGAAACAAACGAGTTTCTGGATCATCCGAAAGACCTCCGGTTCCGTCAAGTTCGAATAATCGAGTTTTCAATGATTAATTTTGTATATAAAATTAATTTTTTTTTATAAATATCTGAATATATATCATATGTTTCTTTTTAATTTTCTTTTTTATCTAGCTGAAAAAGATGAAGTTTAAACATATCGAGTTATCTCTCTTCACTTCACTCTCGGTAGCTGACGAGTTAACTCAAATCACCGTAAGCGTGTTACCACTTTGTTCGTGTGCAGGATTTATTGTGTTTTCTTTTTCCATATTTTCGTGTCTCAGCACAAATTGGATTGTGAGTAAACCCTGGTTAGGATTGGCGAGTGGTATTTCTGCTTCCTTGTGTGTTGTGGCGTCTTTTGGTTTCGTCATGATGTGTGGAGTGCCCTACGTAGATGTTGTGTTGTCCGTACCATTTCTAATGTTAGGTAAGTTTTGTCTTTAAAATTAATTCTTATATATATATTTACGGCATTGTTTCTCTTTATTTTCTTCCTTCTGAAAATATAATATCGCAGTATTTTTTACTTTATTTTTTAGGAATTGGAATCGATGATTCGTTTGTCTTGATTGCTTGTTGGAGGAGAACAAATTCGAAGAATTCTGTAGAACAGAGAATGGGCGAAACATTCTCCGAAGCCGCTGTATCTATAACTCTCACTTCTGTGACTAATTTTTTATCATTCTGTGTGGGCATAGTTACACCATTCAAAATTACTCAAATTTATTCTATTTATGCTTTAACTTCCATTTTATTTTGTTATATTTACGAGATAACTTTCTTCGGTGCTTGCCTCGCCCTTAGCGGTTACAGAGAAAAGAAAAAATTGCATCCATTAACATTTCAGCCAACTGTTTCTAAGATAGAAGCGGGTATGATTTTTCATTAACTAAATACTTGCAAAATGTCATAAACTTACGGTATATATATTTTTTTCAGACAGCAAGAATCGCCTTTATACGTTATTTTGTTACGGCGACGACTCAGACAAGAGAAGCGAGATAGTATGGCCGATGATATTTTTCCGTGATTATTTCTCTAAGCTATTGACCAATAAACATTCCAAGAGTATTGTTCTTTTCGTGTTTTTTACCTATTTGGGATGTTCTATTTATGGATGTTACAGCATCAAAGAAGGAATGGATTACAGAAACATCTTTCAATATGAATCGTACGGTTGGAAATATATGGATTGGCATTATCGTTATTTCACAGATTATCCTCATCGAATTCAAATTATCATAAACAAAACATTAGATTATTCGAATCCTGTTATTCAAGAGAAAGTAGAAAATCTATTGCAAAAGTTTGAAAACACTTCATTTTCTGCTGGAAGAGAATTTACGGAATCGTGGCTCAGGTAAATACAAATAAAATAATATCTCATTATATAATTTTAAATTATATATATTTTTTTCTATTAATACAGAAATGCATTTTCAAAATGCTAAATTTATTAGCAGATTATTTCAATGATTTAATTAGTATTACATTCCTTTATAAAAGTGATTTTCGACTCGAAATCCCTCACTTTAATTAGCTGCAAAAATGACAAACGAAGTGTTGGAAAAAGAAGGAGCACTTGTAACGTACTACTGAAAATATAATTCATCCAAGTAGGGAAAAAAGTACAGTACATACTGTATATACAACCAAACGAAATAATACAATATAAAAGGTGGCTAAATACGTTCATTTCGTTTCAAACACTTCACAAAGTTAGTTCAACACATAAACTATTGACGACTTGTACCGGTAAACTTATCTTTGGAAACATTAAATTAAAGAGTTTCGATGTGTTAATTTCTACAAGAGTTTGTTTTTTAAATACATATTTCAGTAAAAGGTTTCTTCTTTCTAAAATTTTACATACGCCAATCATTATATTCGGTGGCACCGGCAGGATTCATTTTGGAAATTGCACAATTTCGGTGCACAATGAAACTATTCTGGGTGTAGGGTTAAAACTTTCTTGTTAGATGTAAGACAGATTCAAAGATGAAATTATCCTCCTAATAAAGCATATTGCTTATGCAACTGGATCCAGCTGCTACGAAAATCTGAGCAAAAAGCACTTTCTTGGAATGGCCAAAGACATTGAAAGTACGGAAGAACTTTGTCAAAGTTTTTACACCACACGGTTCGAGGTTTGAAAGAATGATTTGCTCAGAAGGGATATGGCAACGCAAACGTGGGCGATCTGCCAAGGAAAAGGTGCCTTCCGTGAGAACTTCCGTGAGAACTTTCTTGTTAAACATGTTGAGAAAACCCGGAAAACTCCACGTAGCCAGTCCGTTTGAGAATTGCGAACCCATGTTCTGAGATTTTATCCACTCTTTTATCCATTCTTCCACCAGTGGCCGGATGTAGAAGAATGAAACGGGCCCACGGATTCTTCGATTAAGCGGACCTGATTTTTCGGGCAAAAATCCTTTACCCAGTTGTAGCCGAGGCAATTAAGATTTGGTTGACTTTTCTAACAACACGTTGTAAGTTATTAAACGTTTATTCAGTGAGTGTAAGGCGGAGTCAAGACTCGCAATCGATCTACGATAGGAGACAACAGACTGGCTGGATTGTGTGTGATAACTGCCCACAATAAGAGATTTCAATAGAACTCTCAATTTATTAATATAAAATTTCTAAAATTTATTACATCTTCAAAGATGTGATTTTTCCCAACGGTTGCTATTGACTGTAAGTCAAAACATGCAGATTATTTTCTCTTCGATTGTCACCATTTAAAGTCACTAACGAGATCCGTAAATATAATTAATTCGTTCTACATTGATAAAATCAACAGATAAACATCTTCAAAATATAAGTTATAGAATCGTTTTAACATTTGTATTGCGTGTCTTTATTTATTGAATTAAAAAACTTCACACGGACTTTAGGGCCACCCTACTGTAGCTATTGATATTATACATCAGCAATTTTTAAAAATAAAAATATACATTGTTTTAAAATTTTTCTCTCAGTTATTAATGTAAATCTTTATTTTTTATATTCTTTTCCAGAATCTACAAAACGGTAGTAAAGTCACCTCAAGGATGGTTATCTTTTAGAGGTTATAATATATCGAATAAACAAGATTTCATCGAAGGACTGAAGATATTTTTTCGGTTTAATATATTTGAAAAATTATCTACTGATGTGATATTCAATGAAAATCACACGGATATAGTAGCAACTAGATTTATCGTCCATTCTAAAAATATACGTAACTCCATTCAAGAAAAGAATATGTTAATTGAGCTGTATAAAATTGCCGACGAAAGCGAATTCCCTGTGATAATATACAGTCTGTTATTCCCTATAATAGAACAACTCCTATACGTCAGAGATATTTCTATTCAGACGGTGGCATCCGCAGCAGCCATCATGGTGATCACTTTCTTCGCCTTCATACCGAATATAAAATGTGCTCTGTTCGTTTCTTTTTCGGTTGTGTCCATCGAAGTGGGTGTTATCGGTTTAATGAGTTACTGGAATGTAAATCTGGACGCCCTAGCCCTTATGTCCCTTATCATGTGTGTAGGATTTTCCGTAGACTTTGTTTCGCATATATCTTACGCGTATTTATCTTGCGATTATGCAACCAGTAAAGAGAAAATACGTTATTCACTCTTTTCTGTTGGAATGCCCGTAGTACAAGGTGCGACAAGTACTATATTGGGAATATTCTTTTTGATATTAGCGAAATCTTATTCCTTTATTATTTTCTTTAAAATTGTTTTTATAGTGATGATTTTGGCATCTATTCACGCGTTGGTTGTTTTACCCACTTTATTAAGTTTTACTGACAATTTATACTATTTTAAGGCTAAAAATAGGCCTACAGCCACGGATCTAAACACATTAGAAGAGACAGAAGAATTGAATTCGTTAAGAAAAACTGAAAGTGATATTGAAAGCAAGGATACTATTCAAAATAATGAAGATACATAAAGTTTGTATCAAACATCTATAAAAAAATATGTGGGCCATAAATTTTTTTACATTCCTGTGATAAGACTTTCGGCAAAATCTACGGATCAACGATTTTATATGCAAGATTTTGATATACTTATGTTCTGTTTTTACCAATTGTGAATGTCTGATTGAAAATATTATATAATGGTTTCATACGAGTTAAAAAGTACTTAAGTAAGATATTTACAAACAGTATATTTACAAGTTATTAATAAAACAATATTTAAATAATTTATTCTTTCTTATGATTTATTTGAATTTAATTTAATATTCAGTCCACGAATCATATTCAAAAATTCTTACGATTATGATTTGTAGATAATGAATATATTGATAGCTTATGATGATAATTTTTTTAGAAAATTATGCCTATAATAATTTATAACCACTTTATGCAATAATACGCGTGTGTGGTTTATTCTGTTTTATATAATAAATGCGCTTTTATAAAGTACACAAACAAAATAATAATACAGTAGAGAGTCGATTATCCGAAAGTCAATCATCCGAAAGAATTCCAGTCGGCAAATTTAAATTTTCGTCAGTGCTGTGGCGCTGCAATCTTTGGCTATGTCTTGGGCTACTCAAATAGTTTACGTTTTTGATACTAAATTAACTTCTGAAGTATAATTTTTTATTGTTTTTATATTTTTCAATATATTTATTTTGTTTGTACAAAATAAAAAAATAATTTTTAACGATACAATAGTCTTCGTTAGGCTTAACATCGACGAAAATTCAACGCGAAGCGACACGCAACGGA
>NW_019384596.1:240233-282294 GCF_000671375.1 Centruroides sculpturatus | reverse complement strand
CTGCAATCTTTGGCTATGTCTTGGGCTACTCAAATATTTTACGTTTTTGATACTAAATTAACTTCTGAAGTATAATTTTTTATTGGTTTTATATTTTTCAATATATTTATTTTGTTTGTACAAAATAAAAAAATAATTTTTAACGATACAATAGTCTTCGTTAGGCTTAACATCGACGAAAATTCGACGCGAAGCGACACGCAACGGGAAAAAATGTCAAGATGGGATAAATTAATATATTTTTTCGTACATAATCGGTTATCCGAAACATCGATCTTCCGAATAACCCCAGTCCCCAATTGATTCGGATAATCGACGCTCTACTGTAATACAAAAAATAATTTAGTTAGTTTCTTCATTCCGTAAACAAACGATCCTTGATAATATAAAATAAAAATATAAAAAGTTTTTAAAAAACCAATGGAAATGAATAGGGAACCAGTATGAAAAATTGTTACGATTCCTTAAAATACACAAACCGTCAATTATTCGAGCAGATCAATCATCCTTATCCATCTTTTAAAGTAGACAGATTCTTGGTAGATGCCGTCCATCTAGGTTCATACACTGGCGTACTCAACTGAACACGTTTTCCATCACTTGCAACAGTATAGCCGCTTATATGGCATTAATTTCCTCCACAATTCCCTGCTTCGGTGTGTTTAGACCCGATGAGCGTTTGAAACATTCTATTTTTGAGAAATCGCCATAGGAAAAATCACAGATCAGACGATCCAAAAGAAAAACAATCAGATGCTAAAACAACAAAGTATACATTGATTTCCGAGCGATATTCTTGTAGGGTCGCGGGAAACACGTGCTCAGCATCTGCATATATTGCGGTGGGTGCAGATGCTGACCGAGCTCTAAGTGGAGTTATTTTCAAGAAATAATATTGTTATTTGTGTTGTAACAACATGGCAGACGTGTATTCTTCTGTTATCATTTTTGTCAATAAATATGAACAATAATTGAACAGGCGATATATGTTTCAAAATGGTAGGTGAACGCGATACGCCCTGTATAATTTGGTACCAGAAGCGTTGTGTGTTTTTTTTTTTATACTGAATTTAACGATTAATTTAATTTAGAAAAGTCCTGTCCTGGAACGGTACGCAAAACCGAGACTTTTTTTTTTACTTTTTCCGCCCTGTGGGCACTAAGAGGGCTTTTTCATCACGTCCATTATGGGGTCGGCAGGCCCAAAATGGTGCAGCCAAATGGTGAGGACGGGGCAGATGTACTCGAACGGACCATCCCGAAAAAGTTTTCGACCCGTTGGAATTCGATCCTAGATCCCCATGGTAGTAGGCTACCATCGTAACAGCTCGGCCATCCGGCCGTCTGACATTACGGATTGCACTACGTAGTTTTCCAATTTACAAATGTTTGGTGAGTAGAATGTCAGAGTACTATTTAAAAATGGAGCCATAAAAACTTCGCTTGACAATTTTAAGGACAAAAATATATCCATGAAATGATGGCACCGAAGATAATTATGGTATTTTTTAAATAGTATTCATAGCAAACATGTAATTGAATCGTCCTCTTAACAAAGATTTTTTGGAGAATAGGAAAGGTAATAAAAAATTTCTATCCGTCGTCAGGAGGAGACATTGTCCTCTAAATAGAAGTAAAAATACTTCACTTTGCGTACGCACAAAAAAGTATTTCGTGCATTAGAAATAGCAGACATAAAAATTCGATATGAAGCAGATTTGCCATAAGTTCAAATCCAGAAACTGGGACATTGTGAGATGCAATGTGGTAAAATTTCATGGATTAGCTGCTCTGACAGATTAGTTTAATAAGAATTATTCACTTATTTTATTAAATTATCAATTATTGAACACTTTTTATTATTTGTTGAACTAATTGTTCTTGCTTGACTTACATATTCAACTAAATTTCAGTTGGAAACCCGGCCGCTTTCATTGTGGACATGGCCGAACTCACGATGGACACAATTAAAAATAAAGATCCTCAGTCTCGTAGGGCGGAACACAGTAAAACATAAATAAGTGTTAGACTATGGCCCGACCTAACTTCATCGTCGATGATTGCACGAAATTTTTAATAATTTTGAAGCCATCGCATAGCACTCACTACATAATTTGTTATGGCAACGCAACACTGGGGCGATCTGCCTAGGAGGATGCCTTCCGGGAGGTCTTATTTAAGGGAAACAGACCCCTATTTAGGCGATACAGACGTGGAGAAAACCCGGAAAGCTCCACGTGTCCAGCCCGTCCGAGCGAGGCGCGAACCCACGACCGAACTCCCAGTGTTCGAAGAACGAAGACCGGTTGGCCCCTACCGCCCTTACTCACTACACAGATTATGATACACGCGTTAGGACAAATGGTGTATACGTGAGAGACATTTTGCGCGACACCTTCCTCCTATAATTCTATATTTGACTGTTTTTAATACATACAGGAGCAGTTTGGGATCGAAATGGATAAATTGGGGCGTTCCGAGAAAAATTTTCCCGGACGGGACGAAATGTTCCAAATCCCGAAATGATTTAGTTTGAGAACGTATTCTTTCTTACCCCCATACTCAACCTTTTTTTTTCCTCGGGCCACATACACACGATAGCTATTACACGCGGGCCGCAACATAACAATTATAATAAAAAGACATAATTTCTCACTTACCCTAGAAATTTAGTGTGACTGTTGATATTGCGAACATTTTTCCATAATTTCATTTATATCCGGCTTGTAACTGCTGCGTGCTACTCGTAAAATGGCATTCAGGTGTGAATCGGTAAGCCGGTTCTTTGCGTATTTCATTTTTGAGTATGACGTTTCACATAGATACGTCGATGAGAACAATGTATCTATGTGTTATATTGTTCGGGCACTACTTTCCAGAAGTCAACGTAATTATTTTCCGCTCTCTTTTCTTTAAAAATAGCTTCCGGCCGTGTTATTGTTCTTCGTTTCAATAAATTCGTCAAATAGCTCTGCGTAATTACGTGCAAATATATCAGCCAGTTCTATTACTGCCAGGTCCAAGAGCCAGGGATTTTCAATGAGCAACAGTTTTTATTTTTCTATGTTTAAATTCCTCAGATAACGCAGTTAACCTATTCCGTGTTGAAATTCTTGACGCCATGTTGAATTTTCGTCGATGTTAAGCCTAATGAAAATTACTTTTTTTTTTTTTAAATAATCGTGACTATTTTATCATCCGAAATTATCTTTTTATTTTTCACAAACAAAATAGATATATTAATAAATATAAAAATATCTCTAAAGTTCGTTTTAATATAAAAATTATGACGCGTAGCGACATCTAGTATTGGCAAGCGCCAAATCCGACAGAGGGCGCTGTTTTTGAGCCAAGATGGCTGCCGAAACGGGTAAGGAACCGATCACGTGTTTGTTCAGTGCCTGAGCCGATTCAGTTTCTATCGGTGACGACGTGGTCGGCTCCTTACTCGTTTCGTCAGCCATCTTGGCTCAAAAAGAGCGCCCTCTGTCGGATTTGGCACTTGCCAATCAAAAACGTTCCGATGCCGAAATGAATATATTCGAGGTCGACACGAAAATATTCGAGAACAACGCGGGACGGGTATCGCGTGTAGGCGCTATGGGTCTCGGCAAATTACTAAGTCTAGCTCTACTTTTACCGTCCCTTGCCGATCGCCCCCTGATGGACACCACGTGTTCACGATGCTCGGACATGCTTAGATTCCAATATTAACTTCCATTGAAATATACTGAGATTTGTTCATCTCCGACATGTTTTGTGACGTTTTATATATGGACTTTATTTTATCACAATTTTAAAGTGGTGGATTTTAATTTGACAGCTCAAAATTACAAAAATTCTCAACGTAACCAATTTATTTTTATGCAAAAATTTAATAAGTAAATAGAATGGATTATACCTGGAAGAATCAAATATAAATTTTATTAATATGCATTTATTGGAAAAATTTCCATCGGTAGAAATTTTCATGAATTATCCATAATTCTCCCAACTTCATATTTTTGATGTAAATGTAAAAGTTTCTGAAAAATTCGGGGTTTTTGATGAGCTGTGGTATTCTATAATAAACGTGTTACTTTCTTAATTTTCAAATCGTTCACTCCTGAATTGAACTCTACATTTGGCAATATCAAATGTATTTAAATTCCATGGAATTAATGAAATGTTTTATGCAGTGGCAGCCCGACGCAAGTTTTAGGATGGAGCAAGATCCTATTATGGCGTCCCCTTGGTTGCCCCTAATTTATACCCTTTAATTTTCTTTACCACTGAGGCACCCCCTAGAACTTAGCGCCTGGAGCGGCTGCTCCGTTCACCCTATGGTAGGGCCGGCTCTGGTTTTATGTATAAAAATATGCAGTGCTTATCTTGAATTCGGTGTTCATTACAATACTAATTGTGTATTAAAATGTGGTTTATCAGTTTTTTTTAAAACAAGAGATAGTGTAAATTAATTATAATAAAACAGTAAACAGTATCAGCACTTAAATATTTTTAATAAATAATTTTTTCTTTTTTAAATTTTTACAGCCCTGCCAGTGGGAGATAGGTTAAGATGGATATAGAATAGAGTACAAGTACATAATTTTTACATTGGTTTTGATTAACATAGAAGTATTATACACCCATATAAACTACCTGCTATCATTGTGACTTATTGCTAAAAATCTTTTACTTGTGAATGATATGAAGACTATTGCTTGCAAAAATTATGAAAGAAGAAAGAAAATATTAAAACATTTCTCCTATCTCCTACATACAATCATTATATTATAATTGAAATAGATTTCTTTAAATTTATGCATATAGCATACCAGTGATCTGATGATTGTGTCTGCAGTTTCCTTTGATTTTCTGGGACGAGATAATTTTGGCACTGTCAAAGATATCACCGATTTAAAGTAGAATCATAAAAGCAAACTATTCGAGTACTTAAATATGATATTAAAAAAAATTCGTCTTTAATAAATTTAACTATAACATACGTTTCTGGCAGGGCAATTGTGTATTAGATATATCCTGATTGGCATTTCATTATCTTTATCTTCTCCTAATAATCATTCAAATTTAAATTCTGGTTTTGTAGAAATGCTGCCACTAATTTTAATATTTAAATTAAAAAAGTAATAAAAAGCCTGAGTGAACTATAAATATGCATAAACTTAAGTTTGATACACATCTTGCATATTGTCTTTCTGTACCCTAAAAAACAATTGCTTCTCATTACAGCAGTGTTTCCCAATTTAATTTGGCAACAGATCATTATATTTAAATAAAATTTTTGCAGAATTTCAGAAAATTTTTCTGCAAAAAAAAAAGGATCACATTATCATTTTTTACTTATGGAAATTTTCTCACAGAACTTTAGTTTTTACTTTTTAGAATCCTGGAATGTCTGCAGAATAAAAATTGAGATTCTGTGGACCCCAGGATTCTGTGAATTTAACTTGGGAAACCCTGCATTGCAATATCTTGAATACATGTATCACTTTAAATGAAATAAAAGATTCATCTATTGCCAGGCACACAGAATAATTTCCAAAGTTTTTGAAATTAAACTATATTAAAAATTTACACATTTCATTTTATTCTTCTTCCTCATGATTAAAAATAAAATGGTGATGTTCTAGCTATCTGAAATAATTTCAGAACAAACTGGAAACCACCCATCACAGGAAAAGAAAGGCATCTATCTATTTGATACAACAAACTACTTTGCTTTTTAATTCTCTATTTCCAGTAATTCTTGATAGTGACAAATATAGATAGATGTTTCTAATTACACCAACAAACACTTAAGAGACTAGCAATGTTTTACTACAGTTTCTTTATAAATTGTAACCCACAAATTATTTCATAAACAAAAATTGAAATAAAGGCATCAGAAACCTATTATGTAAAGCAGTTAGCTTCCATCACCAACCGTCACTCCCAAAGCAAGGTGCACTAACAGTCAGAAATTATTATTTTCGTCACTGTCCGACTGTTTGCCGATTAATACTAAAATGTTCGTGACAACATATGAATCGACAGCTTTGGTTTTTTCAAGTTTGTCAATTGCAATTCGTAAGATGCAACTTTTGACAGCAGTTTTCCCGATGTGCTAATACAAATATTTTCACCATTTTGCAAGTTCATGTATCCTAATGACATTCAGATGATGCTATTTACAGATCTATTTAATTCTATGTTTGAATGTTTCATATAATTAGTGGTAATGTATTAAATGTTCTTCACATTGTCATTACAAATAGCTACCTTATTTCTCTTCCAGAATTGTACTGCATCTCACTCACTTCAATGATTAAATAGATATGTAAGTAAGGCAATACAAATTCTATTTTAATCATTTAGATATTATGAATTGAACTAATTTTTTTCTAATTAATACATTGATCAAACAGAAGTCTCGTTGTGCTTATCTGTTGGGGAATTGTGCAGGGAGGGACCGTTTGAAGGGCACGGAGTGGGAGCATCAATCTTGATGGTTATTCCACAGTCATCCTCATCATCTTCTTCTGCCATGGTAGACAATCGTCTACGTTCTTCTTCATTCTTTGCATCTTTCTTTGCTCTCCCCCTCTTCTTCTTCCTGCTGTAATTATAAAATAAATTATAATCTGTCGTATAAACAATACATAAAATATTTAGTATGATGCAGAAGCAAGTAATTTCAAAATACCTACCTGGCTTTTTTTTGCAGGGCAGATGAGAAAACAAAGGAATGCAATGTGGAGAAAAAAAGGAAATAAGATTGGTTTAGGAGTTGCTGTAGCATGTGCTACTAAAGTCCAACTATATTACTGGTGATCTAGCATGTGCCAATTCTTTAAGAGCATGCTTTGTTATGATCATCAATAGACATTGTATTTTATTTAGAATCTTGTCTATATTGTTATAATATATTTTATATAATTCTTATTAATCATAAAAAAAATTATCAAAATGATGATGTTTTTTTATTAATTATATTTTAACAAAATCATTAATGATAGATTAAGGCTACTGAATATAATGGACTTAATGCTGTAAAAACAACCTATTTTATTGAAATACACATGTACACTATAAGATATTATTATAAATTATTTCAAAACAATCTAGGTCAATAAATTATTGAAACTCTGCTATAATGAGGATAAAATAAATATCATCCTTATTTATTAAAAGCAAAAAGTAATTAATTAATATAATTATGCAAAAAAGTAATACCTCAGGTTAGTAAGTATAATTTTGTTTTTGCCTACATACATTTTATTATAATTTATTTATGACAGATCAGATTATTAGTACATTCCTTAAAATACGTTATACACCCTTATTACAAAATTATGGTAATAAATATTTCTTTATATTAGTTTTTTATCACACAAATTAATTTATATTTACTGAATAAAAATAAATATTGCATTTAATCATGACTATCCCCCTCATTAATATACAATATAATATTAATCAAGCCACTACTTTAGATTAAAATAATTTTATATAAATACTACTCTAACTACTTTAATTAATGTTTCTGGTTCTGATCAAGTGACTTTCAGATAAGTTAGTATATTTTAAATAAACAAATTTATTGTATAGGTTGAGCAATTATAAATAGATAGTCTAATAAAAATACTAATAATCGCACTTTGATGTGAAAACTTTTACATTTAAATTGTTGTTGATTAATATTTTTTATATGCATTTTTATGTAATTATTACAATTATTGTATTTAAAAGTTATTAATTATAATCAATAATTTTTCATCTAATCATTTATACTTACATTTTGTATTGAGATTTATATTTAAAGAAGCGTAAACCAAACTTTTTACATCTTTGAAAGGTTTTTATTAAATATACTATAGTTAGTTAATCATTAAAATTTATCAGAGTGGATAAATCCAAGGTCATGGTCATCATGAAAAGAGAGACATACTAAAAAGGGCTACAGGAGTACGTAGATGCAGCGCAATACAATGAAGTGGACAGTAGATGGGTGGAGAAACTACATTCGAGAGTTAATATACAAATTATTCCACACGCTTTGTAGTAATTAGCTTTGTTTATAAAACAGTTAGCTTTTAGTAATTTATAATCATCATCATAGTGAAAATATTTTTCATTTTATAAATAAAAAATCATATATTTAATACATATTTATGTTAAATGAAAAATTTTGTATGTTAGAATCCTATCTTTTGTATCATGTATAATTTGAAATTTAAAATCTTAATTAAATAATTTTTTTTCACTCTTTCCACCCTGTAATTAATTAACTTGTTTTAAATCAACAAAGATGTATTTAACTTTGAATATTGTTAATGTGTTAAATACATTTGTAAATATCTACAAATGTGCATGTATTAGCAAATATATACTTATTAATATATATATTACAATAGATAAAATAACATTAAGAGAAATAAGAAATCATCTGTTTTAAATAAACAGGTTTCTAACAAACAATATTTGGTTTCACATTATCAATTAGTTCTTAATGTCCATTGATGACCAAACAGGAAAAGAAATTCTAGTTAAACAAACAGAAAAGCAAAGTCAACTAAACTTCAGCAAATTAATGTGCATTTACTTAAAGCTTAGCCACAGAAAATAATATATAGCAACCAGATGAGACTATTTTGGCTTTATTACATTTTTAGTGTATTAAGATTTCATAGAAAAAAATTTGTGTGAACATTGGATTTAATACAGGAATTATAAAATTTCTTATTTAAAATTTAATGTCGTTATAATTAAGTTTACTTTTTACTATTGTAAAGTTCCAAATACTATTTAGTATCTAGAGTACCAAAGTCATTTCTTCAAGTAATCTGATATAAAAACTTATCAAAATCCAAAATTAATCTCTTTTGAGAACAATAATTTACTTTGAAAATAAACTAAGTTTGTTAATTAAAATTTTAAAAAATAATAATTAAGAATTCTTCATCAATTAAAATTAAAATATGTAATTAAAAAAGCAAGCTTTTCAACATTCCTCACCTGACAGCATTAACAAAGACTGATTTTGGCTGGAGTTGTGGTGTCTTCTGAACTTGCTGATCAATACTTTGCCAAAGTCCAGTTTGTGCTAGTTGTTCTGATATGTTAATGGCCGACTGGTCACCGGATTCATTTTCTCCTTTAAATTTTTCCACGGGTACCTTTAAGATGTTACCATTTGCAAGAGGAATAGCAACATTTCCTGAACTAGCATTTGGTAGTAACATTCCCTATAGTAATTTTCGAATTCATTTATTAAAATTTCTCTTTTAATAAAATNTTCATTAAAAAAAGTTTTATTTTATTTTATTCTATATTATATAAAAACATTTTTAAAAATAAAATTTAAATTTATATTCCATTATTTATACTATTTTTTTTATCAATCTCCCATAAAATTATTTCATACATTTATTATAATTAAATAACAAAATACAAGATTATTATTAAATACTGTGACTAATTTTATTTTTAAACAAAATGAAACATTTTATATGTACTGTATATTTCATTCTGTGAAACAAAGTACATATACTATGTGTACAGAGTGTAATGAAACACCATGCCAATATTTTACAGATAGATTCTGTGGTCAAAAAATAAGCTTAAAATCCTCTATAAACTTCTTCCAAAATCTGCTTTGTTTTTGAGATCTGCCAAAAAAGAAAGTTATTTTCAAATTTCTCACCAGAGTACCAACATTAGCATTATTAATTGTTTAAATTTTCTATTTTTTTAATGATTTTGTCAATTGTTTGAGGTAACTACAAGTAAATTTTGCCCAAGTAGACCTGGCTATAATAAATGTGAAAAAAAGACTTATCCACTTTACACTAAAAAAATAGTTGAAAAAGCATGTTTTTTAATGTAAATTTACTTTGAATAACATTTTGTATTTTACAAAATTAAACAGAATACTTTACAAGAACTCAAAATATTCACCAAGTCAACAGAGAAAATTCTGAGCAATTCAATTTCCATATATTCAAAACAACAACTATCATTTTGGCAGAAAGTTTAAAATTGGTTTCCAATATCATTTTTTACAGGCCAGATCTCAAAAATGAAGTAGCATTTCAAAAATATTTATACAGTATTTTAAGCTTATTTTTGATCTAGAATCTATCCCTAAAATATTGGCATGGAGTTATGTTACATCCCGTGTAAAGAGAGAGATATTTTGTATGTATTATAAAATAAAAATTTGCAATAATTTCCAAACTGAAAAATTCTATACCTAAATAAGATTAATTTTTACCAAACTCATGAATTGAATTCATATATGTAGCATGTTTTATATATTAACAAATATTAGTAAAAATAATAACAAAAAAATTAATTATGTATTTCTTCACTCAATAAGAACATACAGACAGTAAAAATAAAGTTTTTACAGCCCTGTTCAATTTCGCAAAATGAGTAAGATCAGATTATTAGCATTGAGTGTGATTCAGTAAAGTATTTGGAAAATTCGTATTTATTAGTACATCTGAAAGACATTAGTCAAGATATTAATATTTAATGTAAAAGAAAAGAAAGAATTTGTATGTTCTTTGCAACCAAATTTACAATAACTTATGACTGTATTAAAAACAATAAATGCACAAGCAATTAAATCAATAGAAATTTAATAAGTAATAAAATTTCAATAATAATAATAAGGGGATATGTAAAGCAAAAAAGAATATCCAACTGGACAATCTGATCAGAAAAAAAAATAAATAAATAAATGAATAAACTTTGAAATTCAGCATTTAATTTTGAAAAACAAATGTTTTTGGCTACTTTAACAAGCCACCTTCAGGTTTTAACTACACATAAAGGAATTCCAGAATGATAGTTCAAAATAATTTGAGCATACACATTCCATTTGACAATGTCAATATTACAAAATGACATCATTAAAATAAATGAATAATCATGAAAATAACATTTAAAATTGTATTAATAATAACCTAAAAAATAATGAAACATCAAGGTTATACAAATATATTATAGTGTGATGTACTGTAGAATAATGACAGTAAGATAATCTAGCAGTATAGAAGATGCCATGTTCATAGATGTCCTGTGGTTTATGCAGACTTTTAACACTGTTTATATATATCAAGAATTTGGCTAGAGCTGGGTTGTGCATTCTCCTAACTAAAACAGCATTCTTCCAAATGACTACATGGTTGCATGTTACAGAATTTGTTATTTTGTATCACATTATGTACACTTGTGCATTATTTGTGTTTGGGCATTTTCAAATAATTTTAAAATGTTCCTTTCCTCACATTCCATTTTGGAACACATTAGTCTGAAGAAGATCTAAGTAGATTGAAAAATTCTATCTGCATTAAACTATACTGGAATTTCATTTACAAGTTTTGTGTTTTTATATGACATGGTTGCATGGTAAATGATGAAAAAGAAGTTGAGTTTGTTAGAATTATATTGATGTTCCTTGACTTGTACAACTAGAAGGCAAGAAGTATATCATATGTAGATGCTGTACATTCCAAAATGCCTGTCCTCAAAGGAATTACAAACACTCCTAATGTCTGGAAGATGTCCACATCTTCCTTAAGGCTGGTCTACATCAGTGTTTTTCAACCTTCTTGAATACGTCGCGCGACCCCTTTACAAGTTAAAAAATTCTGGCGACCCCCCTAGGGCCATATTACAACTATATCAGTGACTTTAAAAATTATGTATTTAATTTTCTTTCTGTTCAGACAAATTATTGTTGATTAAAATGAAAGTTTCAGAAGAATCAACAATAATTTAACACACAAAGTATGAAACTTCCTTTAATTATAACATTAGGCACAGGGAACTGTTGACCTGTTTTTTTTTTTTTTTTAGGATCTGAATTTTCAGCTTCCACTTTTCTATTTTTTATTTCTATTTGCAAATCAGCTCAACACTTTTTCCGCTATCATTTTCTGGGGTGGGCTGTAATTCTCGCTGAAATTGTAGTTTTTTTAATGTAGTGTAGGACTTACAAACACTTGTCTTTTTCTTCTACCTGTGACCCCCAAGGGGGTCGTGACCCACAGGTTGAAAAACACTGGTCTACATCAACACTTTATGAAACATTTATCAGTCAAGATATTACAAACTCTCAGGTCTACATATGGCTACATTTTTATGAATGCTGTCCCTCAGTTCTGAGGATTCAATAGTATGAAGATACTTTTAGTTATTTTTGCAGTGTGTCTTTTGAGGATAAAAAATTAAAACATTCTGTGTTTTATGCAAATGATGAAGAAGGGGTTACTTGAAACAGACAGATATTTTCTACTTTTATTGTGAAATTATATCTCAGTTTTTAAGGTTCCATCACTTACCATGACTTGTATATCCAGGAAGTAAGCTGATGACATGCTTTCTTGTTCAATTAAAGATAAGACAATAAGAATTATTGTTAATGATAAAGAAATGCATTAGCATTTAATTTAACTTTCCAAATGATAAGGATATCATCCATATATACATAATATAATATGTTGTTGATATATTTAGGTATAAAGTTGAATTCAAGCTTCCTCATTACTAGCTCACATATTAGACTGGGATACCCATGGGCACTCATCTTTCGGATAGAGATGGCTCTGTCAAAGACAATGGAAGAGAATAGCAGAACATAAAATGCACTAGCTCCAGGGCATTGTATCAATGCTGTACTGATTTTAGGATTGTTGTGAGGAGTAAATCCCATATGTAAAAAACTGTACTGTCTTTTGGCATTAAATTTATTTGTTTGATGAATTAAATACAAGTACAGTAGAGCATCATTTATCCGAATCAATTGGGGACTGGGGTTGTTCGGATAACCAATTATGTACGAAAAAATATATTAATTTATCCCATATTGAAATTTTTCTCCGTTGCGTGTCACTTCGTGTTGAATTTTCGTCGATGTTAAGCCTAACGAAGACTATTGTATCATTAAAAATTATTTTTTANTTAAATTAGAACAAGGCATTTTTACCTAGCCTGCTCTCTGGGAAAACTAAAGATTTTCTGTTTTTTAACAGGAATCACATTCACTTTTTGGTTGGTGTTACAACCGGCTTTGGTCACTTTTGTATACATCTGTGCTGACTAAAACTTTCCTCTACAGCACCTCATTTCTGAATGTACAGATCTCTGCTCAGATAGTCTTGTCCATCTGGGTTCTATTTTGTCGAGCCCTGGTGAAATCTCTCAGCTTTCCTTTAGAAGTCTGATGTCTATTTTATAAAGAGGTCAGACTTCTGAAGCTATCTTTCTTGGGTGCTCAATGGACCTTTCAGGGCAGAGTATATTTGGTCTACAGGCCCCACATGTACAACAATAATAATATATAGATCATCATATTATTATTCTGTAATTAAACTGTTATAGCTAAATGTAAAACAAACAAGAATGTTTAAAAATATTATTAGAAATGTATGATCAACTTAAAATATAAATTAGACTATTGCTGTAATAAAATTAATTAATTATATGCTAAGAGTATTGTATAAACATTGATAATAAATACATTGGAATTGTTCTAATTCTAACATATTTAAAACATATGTGAACATGAGAACATTTTTAACCTAAATGTGTTAGTTTCTGAATGTGTGGGATAGAGATTTTGATTTAAATTTAAAACAAATACAGAAAGTGTTATTGAAATATAAAATGTGAATAAGAAATAAATAAAATATGAAAATGGATAGCTAAGATAAGGCTAAGTAAAATTAAGTTTAAATTCAGTTAAAACGAAAATAAATCTAGATTATAAAAACTTAAAACCTTAATTTTTAAAGTGTTATCCAAATATCAGGAATTTCAAGAGTGGAAGAGTTGCAGAGTTTTAATAAAGATATGTGTAACAACTCCCAGATGAACAAGATTCTCAAAATTTATTTTGATGTATGATGTATTTTGTGATTAAAAACTAAAGAAATCTTATCAAATCTTTTATTTATAGATTAGAATTATTTTAGTAATAATTATAATAAAAGCTTAACTTTAAATTTAAATATTTTCTTTCCTTTATAACATATCCTTTCTATTGATAATATACTTTCATTTATTTATGTAGAATTATCAATAGAAATCCTATAATTTTTCTAAAATTAATTATTTTAATAACAACAACAACACCAAAACAACATAAACTATATTTTAACAGTTATAATTAATAAAGAAATTAAATATTAATGTATATTTTAAAATTTATAAATAATTTCTTTGTATATTTAAATATATGTTTAAAAAATTAAGCAAAAACCTAAAATTATTATTTAATACAAATAATTTACATAAGTAATTATTTCTAAAATATAACCTTCATAATGAAATTACTGTAGAATATATCTAGATAATTTTACATTTTTGTTAAAATTGAAAGAAAACCTGATGTTATTAAATTCTGACTTTAAATATATTTTCAAATATACAACTTGAAAACAATACCCATACAATCAGAGATAAACTATAAAAATTTTTAAATATTGATTGAAATTAGATGATAGATTTAGGATAAGTTGATCATTATCTACATAATCTATTATATTTTTAATAATATAGAGCTCAGTGTTGTGTGTCTACTTTGTTTGTTAGTGTCTTAATAGGGTTGCTCTCATGTGAGTACCATGGCCACATCCAAATATGAGTGACATCCACCAGTACCAAACTATATAATAGGGTCCAAATTGGGTCACCAGACAACACTCCATTGTATTCAACTTTGTATCTGCATTAGAGGCTCTGCAGATGTCAACCATGCATTTCCCCTAAGTTACAACCCATGCATGATTTTTGATTCTAAAAAAATGTGTGTGAGGGTATGTCTATTGGAAATGTTGGAGCCAGTAACTGTTATATGGTATAACCCCATAAGCTTCGGACCACACACATTGGAGCCAGTTGTGCTGTTGTGCTTCTGGCTCATGGTCAGTGGTTTCAAGATCTAACAATAAACCACTGCCACTGACTCCTCCATAACGTACGGTGATCCCAATAGGGATAAATCATTGTTAAAATTTATCCAAATCAATCTCCAACATTGCTGGGTGGCTTCTACAGTGTGTAGAGACAAAGGCTAGAGTCAAGTAAAAACTTTAGAGTTTACATGACTGTAATCTGTTATGGATTTTACACCTTGAAATAGTATTAGACAAGGCCAGGTATGCAGGCAAAACTTGGGGTCTGCAACTATATGTCCATAGGGTATTTTGGATTTTGATTATGGTGCTCAACCCACAATAGCTTATGCTGTCTTAGTTTCATGGCCTAGAGTACATTGAAAGGACTAGTCTAAGCTGCAAAGTTTGTAGCATACTGCATGTCTTGTTTATATTGGGAAAGTATGTCTATGATCCCAAATAGTTCTCAAGGTTCTATTGGATCTTTCTCCTCTGCACCTGTTCATTCCAGCTAAGGTGAGAGAGGATCTTTATAGGCTCAAAAGTGCTGGTCAACTTATTTCTAGACCAAGTACTATCAGAATATTGCTCTACTGGGGAACATTATGAAAGAAGACACCTTTTTGATGCATTCTGACAGAATGTTTCTTATGTTTATGCTTGACACATACTATCTAATTTCCTTTTCCACTTGACTGGCATTTGTATATAGTGACCTTTCTTCACAAGGCAGTCTGGTTTACAGACAGATCAAAACTGATAGAGGCACAAGTGTCATTTGTGATAGGTAGTCAAATAGGGGCTTTTTTGTTCCGCTGGGTAGATTCCTCATTGTATTTAAAGCAGAGTTGCTAGCTAGCAAGTTATTTGGTGTGTTTTCACAAGTTTAAATAGAAATCCTCTTAATAAGACTATCTACATTGTTTCTGACAGTCAGACTGTCTTAAAGGCACTTGACTCTTGTTGGGTGACCAGAGTTGGTTATCTGGGTGGCTTCTACAGTGTGTAGTGACAGTGTGTATAGGATCTTTCTTTTGTTGGTATCAGGATATTAAGATATTGCTGGCAATATAAGTACTGATTTACTGGCCAAACAGGATGCATCATATTCCTTTGTAGGGCAAAAATCAGCTTTTGATATTTCTTATGATACTTTCTTTACAGCTGTTAAATATTGGACTACCCCAATCATAAGCAATGAAGATTAATTCCTAGTTTAAATTAGAACAAGGCATTTTTACCTAGCCTGCTCTCTGGGAAAACTAAAGATTTTCTGTTTTTTAACAGGAATCACATTCACTTTTTGGTTGGTGTTACAACCGGCTTTGGTCACTTTTGTATACATCTGTGCTGACTAAAACTTTCCTCTACAGCACCTCATTTCTGAATGTACAGATCTCTGCTCAGATAGTCTTGTCCATCTGGGTTCTATTTTGTCGAGCCCTGGTGAAATCTCTCAGCTTTCCTTTAGAAGTCTGATGTCTATTTTATAAAGAGGTCAGACTTCTGAAGCTATCTTTCTTGGGTGCTCAATGGACCTTTCAGGGCAGAGTATATTTGGTCTACAGGCCCCACATGTACAACAATAATAATATATAGATCATCATATTATTATTCTGTAATTAAACTGTTATAGCTAAATGTAAAACAAACAAGAATGTTTAAAAATATTATTAGAAATGTATGATCAACTTAAAATATAAATTAGACTATTGCTGTAATAAAATTAATTAATTATTAAGATTTGTAAACTCATTTTCTTGAGTAATTGTAATTAATGCTAATATTACATACTATTAAATGATACCCAATAGTAGCATCAAATATTTTATTTTGAGTTTTTTTTTAATTGAATGTTTAGCTTATTTTTATTTTTTCAAACAGTTATTGAGCTAAAATTTTCTTTTTAAAATCATTTCATTGTAATCATTTTTTGATAAAGTATTTAGAAAATATCACATAGTTTCAAAATAGTTAACATAAAGAAACAGAGCAAGCACTCCTATAATTTTTAGTTTAGTTAAAACTGTTCAAAACAGATGCAATACATAAACAATCTTTGAAAAATGAAGTATATTCATTGCTTCATTTTTCAACATACTTCAATACTTCAGTTGATTTTCATATTCAAACATATTTCCCAATATTCTAATTGACTATGAAAACGTTACACAGAAAGAGGAAAAGCATAGAATATAATAGACAATTCTCAATTCAAAAACCTTCATAGTTTATAGATTTATCATTTGGTACAAATAATATCAGAACACCCAAAAAACCATCAAATGAATGAAAATGATTTCATTTAAATAATATTTATTTGATGGTTTTTTTTTTGGATGTTTTGGTGTTATTTGTATTAAAAGTTTGACCAGTTTTTGCTGTAGTGAATAATTTAACATTTGGTTTCTGATAATGTATTTTAATTAAAAATTTGAATGTATAATCTGATACAACATTTGATGCATTGATACTAAACCAAATTATTTAATAAAATTAATTTAATTATTAATTTAGATAAGAGATGGCACCTAATGTCTACCTCTAATATCAAATTACTTAATATCTAACTATTAATAATAGCCCGATTAATTATGATGGTTGTTTGGTTATTCGGTGATGGTCGAAAATATATTGTAATCATAAATTTCTATATATCAAAAACTTGGCAAGATTATGCTATCTATCAAAAATATATATATAGATGAGATGAGATTAAATCTGTATTTATGGTTATGATCTGGAATTAAAGAATTAATGCCCCAATAGAAAAATCATCATTTCTATATTCAAATAAAATAAGGTAGATCATCATAAAAGAGTAGTTTGATATTATCAAAAAGGATGCTGATTTTTTTGTTTTGTCAATGAACTGTGATGGCAAACTGTCAATTAGAGTTGTTTCATTCTTTGTGAAATTTAACTAACATTCTGAGATTTAATTTTAAAAGTAAATACTTCATTTTAATTCAAATTTTCAACAAAAGAAGCATATTAAACAAGTAATTCAGAATATTATCCCTTAGTGGCATAATTTTGATTATTAGATGTTCTAATGGCATCCTGATATTGAAGTATCTAGTAACTGAAAATGAAAATTTTTTTTATAAAAAACTGTCTAGCATTTATTTCAAAATAGTTAACCCATATATCATTCAATCAGAATAAAGCAAGCTATTCATATAATAATTGTTTTTTATTCATTTTTATTCTTTAATAATATGGTCATCTAGTTTACAGACTTTCCAACAATTTCTAAAATTATTTTTTTGTTGATTATCCTATTCTACATTAGCATTATTAATCTAAATCTAAATTAACTGACATGCATAAAATTCAATTTTTGAATTTTATAATTATCAGTTAATTTGTGAACTGAAGAAAAATAATTATAAGCCAACATTTTACACATTTGATGGTTTTTACTAAGAGAAAAAAACTATTAAATGAATAATAATTTTCATTAAAAAAAGTTTTATTTTATTTTATTCTATATTATATAAAAACATTTTTAAAAATAAAATTTAAATTTATATTCCATTATTTATACTATTTTTTTTATCAATCTCCCATAAAATTATTTCATACATTTATTATAATTAAATAACAAAATACAAGATTATTATTAAATACTGTGACTAATTTTATTTTTAAACAAAATGAAACATTTTATATGTACTGTATATTTCATTCTGTGAAACAAAGTACATATACTATGTGTACAGAGTGTAATGAAACACCATGCCAATATTTTACAGATAGATTCTGTGGTCAAAAAATAAGCTTAAAATCCTCTATAAACTTCTTCCAAAATCTGCTTTGTTTTTGAGATCTGCCAAAAAAGAAAGTTATTTTCAAATTTCTCACCAGAGTACCAACATTAGCATTATTAATTGTTTAAATTTTCTATTTTTTTAATGATTTTGTCAATTGTTTGAGGTAACTACAAGTAAATTTTGCCCAAGTAGACCTGGCTATAATAAATGTGAAAAAAAGACTTATCCACTTTACACTAAAAAAATAGTTGAAAAAGCATGTTTTTTAATGTAAATTTACTTTGAATAACATTTTGTATTTTACAAAATTAAACAGAATACTTTACAAGAACTCAAAATATTCACCAAGTCAACAGAGAAAATTCTGAGCAATTCAATTTCCATATATTCAAAACAACAACTATCATTTTGGCAGAAAGTTTAAAATTGGTTTCCAATATCATTTTTTACAGGCCAGATCTCAAAAATGAAGTAGCATTTCAAAAATATTTATACAGTATTTTAAGCTTATTTTTGATCTAGAATCTATCCCTAAAATATTGGCATGGAGTTATGTTACATCCCGTGTAAAGAGAGAGATATTTTGTATGTATTATAAAATAAAAATTTGCAATAATTTCCAAACTGAAAAATTCTATACCTAAATAAGATTAATTTTTACCAAACTCATGAATTGAATTCATATTTGACAATTAAAAACATTCAAATTTTAACATACTATTTTATTTATTTTTTTAATATGAAACTAATACAGAAACAAAGTTAGACTTTTGTTTATTCATGAGAAAGAAATAATTCATTATAATTGTAATTTATCAATTCTTTCAGACTGAAAAATTAATATCTATTTTTCATCTAATGAATGTTTAAAATATAAATATAATATTATCAAGTTATATTATTGTTCTCTATAAAATAATACATAATCAAATTTTTGTGGCAAAATAAAATTTAAATTACCTTTATTCAATTTAATAAGTTATCACTGTGTTTATTTAGCATAAATGCTAAATAATGAAATCTGAGAAGTAATTTAATCCTTCCAGATACATAGCAGAAAGAAAAAGAAGTATAAATGATGTTATTTTGCATTTCTATTACCTGATACTGATTCCAGTAAGATGTCTCATTTGGAGACCCAAAAGTACAGGAAAACTCTAATGCGTTCGCCAGAGGCTCTGTAAAAGCACCCTGAAAAATAAGTACAGGCTTTGAAATTCAAAATATTCTGGTGGAGTACAAAGACCACCATAGGGAGCCTCTGGCACCAGTCTTGATGATAAACAAAACTGGAAAACCATCAGTCTAGATTTGTCAATTTGTACATAATGTCAAAATAAAGTGAATTATGAAGTGAAAAATAATAAATTATGAAAAAATATGTATTTACCTGAATAAAAAAAATCCCACTAAATACAGCATATTTAATAGGATTTTCATTTTAGCATGCACACTATATTTCAATAAATACATTATATATACTATAGCTGCAGATCATGCATAAGTATAATATTATATATATGTTCATGACTTAATATTTTTATTTATAGATATATCAACAATAAACTCCAAAATAAATATATATAACAGTAGAATAGATTGTTCTTTACAGTTATATTAAATTGAAACAAATTGCAGCCCAATAAATTATACAAAAAGAAAAATACATAAAAATAATTTAAAGATACATCTTTCGTAATATCTTCTTAAAAAGATTATTAAATTAGGAATGTATTGATAATATTTTACAATATATTATAGCCAGATAATAATTAGCTATAATTATAGTGGCTAATATTTCACATTTTTAGTTTTAATGTCAGTAATAACCAGATCACTTCTGGTTCCAAGCTTGCCAGATATTTGATTCGTTACTGTATAGAGACAGTAACAGATCTAGACAAGATCAGAAAGTCATTGAAATCATATGCTATAGTAATTTGTTCAAATTTTAATGTCATTTATTCCCAAGAAAATTACAGATGTTAGTAAGAAAAATATCTGAATTCTTTTACAGATATGGAACTTAAAAGATTTTTTTTTTTTAACTTTTCGTTGTGTNTCAGCTTCAAAATAGTAACTTTTGAGTTTTTGACAAAAATACATGATGAAAAAGCAGCACATATGTTAGCTATCAACAGAGATCTTATAAGAGATCAAAGAGCTTCTGTATATAAAAATGCAGAACAGTTTTGGTATGTGCTTAATTTTTTAAAAAATGTATTAATAAAATTTTTGATTTGCATTCAAAAGGAAAGTTGCAAGCAAAAATACAGCCTTTACCTTGAAGGTTAGTAGCAGTCTCAAAAAGTTTGCATTTACAATCAAACCAAGTGTAGACCTTTAGAACAATGAAGGTAAAAGGTCTGGTAGGCTACTAAACCATTTAGGAAGGTTTGTAGTGATACATTTGTGTAAATGGATAACAAAGAATTGTCTAAAACTTGACACCATGTTAAAATTCAACACATACACTGCTAAGTGTAGGAAACCAACAGATTTATTTCAAAAATACTGTTTACAGACCAAATAGGTCTAGTGTACGTTGAATTTTTATCATACAGCATTTCAGAAACTTCAAACATAGACTTATCTTTAAAATAATCTTTATTTCATTATTAATGAAGTATCTTTGCTTTTAAATTGTGATATTTAATCCACAATATAAACTTGATGATTGAAGAAAGTTGCTATTTCAATAACAGACAATATTTTATTAATATTGATTTAATATAAATTTTAAACCTTATTTATAATCTACTATCAATAATATAAATATTTTTCTGAATGAAATCTTTAAGAAAATTCTAAAAATAGGTACAATTATTAATCATAAAAAATACTGTCAATTCAAACACAAAGATGATGCAAATAAACTTGAAATATATCAAGAAAAAAATGTTTATATTTATTAAACAAAATTTTCAGTTTCTAATCCTAGTTTATTTGTAACACCAGTAAACTATAGATTTCTGTATAAATTTATAAAATGAACTGATATGCTTGCATTAAATCATATTAAGATATGACAATATTATCATCTATAGTTGTTGACAAGACTATGTCTTGTTTATAAAATCGTATTGCCCGATGTTCTTACCAGCATAGAGGTATGAAGGAGTACATGTTGAGAGTTGATATTTAGCACAGAGTATTAGGTGCCCAAATCATTTGCGCATAAAAAATCCAGACTCGTAGGTAGTCAGGGGACCGAGAATCAAGTCAAAATAAAATCCAAAATGGAGACCCTCTTCTACAAACAGGCAAAACAGCCACCTCACCCCACCGAAGTCAGGTAGGGAAGAGTACCACCCACAGTCATTCTAAGAAATGAACTCTGACCTTAGGACTGAACACGTAGTTTCTTCTATGTTAAATAAAATTTGTAATCTAATTTTGTAAATTTAGAAGTGCTTCAAATATGACATTAAAACGATTTTATGTTGTTACAAGTGGGTTTTTTTAAACATTATCTAGTATAGTAAAATAGTGGGACCAATAAAAATTTGACATTATATTAGGGCTGTCGTTACATTCGATGATGTTATAATTGGGTTAAACTGTATATTGTTTGTGCAAAATAAAAAAATAATTTTGGATGATACAACAGCCACGATTATTTTTTTTTCAAAAACGGGAACTTTTTGTTATGCATCAACAAAAATTCACCCGGGTCGACATGCAACAGAGAGAAATTTTGAAATTAGATAGGTTAATTTCATCAAAGATGCATCATGGACGATCTCGTGGTTGTGGCCGGTGAAGTTTGAATGATTGCGCCCAAAAGCAGCGATATCAAAGAAGATAGGAGAATGAGAACGAGACCTGCCTTGAGCATCAAAGTGATTCCGTCTCTGAGACATAGTCGTGTCCCAAATACGGTTTTGCCATTTTACTTGTTTATTTTCAACAGAAATTTTCCATTGGGATAATCATTATTGGTTATGATTATAAAATATATGATGCTTAATTAGTTTAATAAATCTATATAATAATGCCAATCTATCTAAGATAATAAAAATGGAAACTGTCAAAACATAAATTCAAATTGTCTTTGAAAATATTTAATATTCTGACAGCTAAGTCAACCTGACCAATATTATACAATATTGGCAGGTTGACTTAACTGTGTATATTCATATATTCATCAATATATGAATATACATAGTTCCAATGTTGTCATTAATTAAATATTCCAAACTCATCAGTAACTGTTGAACCTGAGAGATGGAATATTAAGCCTGGGACAGTCACAAAAACTTTTTCATCATTTTCTTCACTTTTTATATAAAAAATTAAATTCTGAATGCTCCTGTGCCCAAGACCAAGACCAAATGATCTTGCTAGCTTTCCTCTATCTGATCCTGGTTGAATCTGTGGCTGTACACCAGGTTATATTTATTGTAATTAATAATTTAAGTTTATGTTAGTGTTCTCTTCCTTTGTTCTTCTGCATTCTAGAATTTTCTTTTATGATCCTTTTCCCTTGGGTGAGAGTGCCAGATCTTAGAACTAGAGTGAACAAAAAGGCAAACGGTGCCTTGAGGCAAGGAAGAAGAAAGGACATTCTTGGCCCAGACTTGGAAGAGGATGGTTGTGGTGGTGTGATACTCCAGACCGCATTAGCAACAGTTGGAGATTCAATGAACATTTAGTGAAGGAATCATGTTTTATCCTGATGATGATAAAACATCATTTCAAGGGTGGTGAGGTGGGTTCCAACAAGAGTTTAGACTAATTCATTATATTAGGAGGGGGGAAATGTTGAGATGGGTTCAAACAATACTTTAGACCAGATGTACTTGCTTATTACAGTTGTATGTTTCAGACCAAAAATCGATGCCAGCAGTCGCATTACACAGGTGGTCATTTAATACAGGTAACTTATACGAAGACTCTATGTATAAACTATTCCATGATGCAGGTGGTTGCCTAAGCAGTTTTCACTGTATTTGTATTTTATAAATGTAAATATAATAGTTTAAATGATAATTGCAAATATTTTCAAATTTTATAAATATTTCCCAAATAGCTAAAAATAAAAATATTTTTAAGTCTTATGAGGCGAGATTACAGAATGCAAATTCTTTTATCAAAAGTGGCATTTTAATACATAAAAGAATGTGATTAAATTGAAAAATAGTTACGTTTGGTGCCATATTTTTTTTTTTCCTGTAATTTTAATAAGTTAATTCTGAAATTATCAAATTAATGAGATTTTCTAATTTAGTCAACTTATCTATAAAGTTATATTCCATTTTATACTGAAAGAATAGCACTTACATCCTTTCCATTTTTGAATTTTTTCACCAGTTTTTTTGAGCTGTTTTTTTTTTCCATTTATCAGTTAAATTATATAATTAACATTAATTTAATATATTAAGTAAAATTATAATATTAATTTTTAATTTAGAAGATGTTAAAATAAAACAAACTGTAAGTGTTATTCTTCTTAAATGTTAACGATAATTTTATAATAATAAATATTTCATAATTATTTGAAATAATACATTTTTATAAAATAAAAAGATAAATACCATCATGTTGATGCAATAAAAAAATAAATTTTAATTAAGAAGGAAATTTTATTACAAATAACTATATATTAAATAATGTTATCATAATAAATTATATTAAAAAATATTTTTTAAATTGCATTTCTTTAGTAATTTTCATGATTTTATAAGCTATATTTGAAGAAATAAATGCAAAAATCAAAATAAACTAATCTAAAAAGCACTATTAAATTGACTTAAATAATATATACAAAGGAAAAAAAATCTGTTATATTTTTATTAAAATTTAATAAACATAATTTTGGCATACCTAAAACATTTGCAATGAAAAACAAAAAATTGAAATGTGATAATTCTAGCAAATGCGATATTAAGCTGATTAACTATTTCTAAATATATAAGAAAGTAATATGAAAAAAACCAAAGTTAAATTAAAAAAAAGGGTAGATTTCTGCATAAATCTGCTGGCTAAAAGTCACATATGCTTGTGGCACAATGAAAATGTCTTAATTAAAAAATAAATAAATAAATAGTAAACTTGCAAACTAAAAAATATAAAATTTACAAAATACAATTTCAAAATTAATATTTTTATAATTTCATTAATTCATTAATATTTGTTAAAAACAATAATTTTAAAATAATTTCTAGATTCTACAAGTTGCAACTAATAATAATAAATAAAATATTTAGCAGTGCAACTCTTAATAAAATTTTTGGAGCAAAAATTTAAAAAAAAAAGAAACGTAAGATCCATTATAATAAATTTTCAATATATTAATTATGAACAATTTTTAATATAAATCAAACCTGTTTAAAATAAATATATGTAAAAATTTAGGCCAATCATTATATTTCATACATTTACATACAGTATATAATAGATGATCAGACAAATATAAAGAAAAATGGGAGTCCTATATAACTGAACAAGCTTACAACAAATGACCTCATATTTAATATATTTATTCTATGACATTTTAATATATTATACATATTATAATTTTAATATTCTTTTCCTGTATATTTTTTTTTATAAAATATATTTATTTTAATTAAAACAATTGTTTTTAAATCTGTATAAGTGTAAATGTAGAGATTAAGAAACAAAGAGGCATTAATGCTATTAAATTTTGGTGGTTAAAAGTTGAGGGAATGGAAAGAGAGGAATATCTTGTGTCATATCTCAAGAGCAATTGAACTTAATGAAGATTTTATTTTCTATTAGCACTTAACTTTTTTTTTAAAACAAAATGCTTTAAGACTATCTTCAAAATTAAGCTTTTTGTCATTTTATAATTAAAAATATAAAAAGTTTTTAATAATAAAATCTGATAATAAAATTGTATGTGGTATAATGTGTTATGTTTAATAATATAAAATTTATTTTCTAAACAAAATCTCAGAACAGCCAAGAAAGTTATGAAACTCATTGCTGGATTTTTATAAAATGCTTTACAATTCTTTCTTCAATTATAAAATCATGGAAAATGCATTAACTGTCAAGAAAGAAAAACTTCAAAAATTTTATATGAAAATATCATATATTCTAAAAACTTCATTTAAAAATAGCAAAATGTGATTAAAACATTATCTTCGATGGATTTAAAATTAAGAATGAAGGAAGAATCAATTATTATTATTATTTAAAAAATAAAAAGGCAGTTTTATTTATAAACAGGTTTGAGTTATAAATTTAATTCTATAAACACATACCAAATTATAATAATCTTTCTTTTTTGCATAATTAAAACAATTTCAATATAGTTTTCAAGTTCCTTACATAAATTACTTTTTTTCTTTTTAGATTATTTCATAAAGAAGTTTTAATTAGGACTATTTAATATTAAAACCAATTAGAAAATTGAAATTTTTAAAAACAGAAAAAAGTAAGTGATAAAAATAAAATTTAACTTTTTTCAAAATTATTAATCTTACATTATTATTATTATCAATTATTTTATAAATTATTTAAGTCCTCATTGTATTACTTACTTTCTTAAATATTCTAAATTAAAAGTTTTACAATTTACTTCATTATGTAATTGAAGAATTACAAAATAATGTAATAAATAAGCACAAATTAAGCAACAGTTATCTTTCTAATTAAATTTTAAAAAGAAAATACTGTTTAAACTGTTTTATCTCAAAATATACGCATTTTTTTTTTTAATTTAAAAAATAACTGTAAATAATATATCTTAAATGTGTTGAAATTTACCTTCCAATAAAAAACAGCTTTATTAAATATAAATTAAAACGATTTTACTATGATTTTAACAATAATTGAATTGATAATTATAACATAATGAAATAAATCATAAAATCAACCAGTTTAATATTTCTATCTCTATTGTCAAATTGTTGAATTTAGAAAAATATAAAAGTGTCAAATTCATAAAATATTTATAAAACAAGATGAAATATCTTATAGCTGATTTATATTACCTTTTTCTCTTCTTCGTGTTTACGCATATCTTCTTCCCTCTTTTTTTTTGTGTGTTCAGGCATAACATCATCTAGAAGTTTTAGTTCTCTTTGTGTAAATACAAAGTCAAGTAATTTTCGAACTCCAATCATTACTACAAGCTTTAAAAAAATAATATTTTAAAATAGTTATGAATTATTAATTTATTTAAAAAGTCAAGTTTATTATATATTTATATTCATTAATATATTCATTAATTTACTCTTTGAAATAAAAACAAAACAAACATGTCCAAATTTAAAAATAGAATAAAACAAATCAAATATATTTAAAATTCAGATTAAAAACTACATCAGGATAAAGAATTACAATATTTTAAATCATCTTTTAAAACAACAGATTGACATGTTAAAAAATAATTATAAAAGCTCCTTTAATAAGCCTTCTTCAGGTTGTTCTTTACATCAAATTTTGTTGAAGTCTTCAAAGTTTTATAAAATTTCAAAGGCAATTCTATCTTGAAATGCTTCAAAATTTTTCTACACACCAATGTTTTCTTATGCTGGAGAATACAGCACATGCTCAGACTATCTACAAACTTTACTGGAGAAAATAATAGTGTTAGTTTTAAGATAACTAACACAGTTATTTTTTCCAATAAAGATTCTCAGGAAGAATTTTCAAAGCATTCCAAAATAGAATTGTCTTTGAAATGTTATAAAAATTCAAAGGTTTCAACAAAATTCAATCTAAAGAACAACCTAAAGACAACTTATCAAAGGAGCAAAAAAACATTTGTACATTTGTAATGCTTTCTCCATGCTACTGAGAAAAATAAGTGACTTTTCTGTAGATCACATAATTTACACTAAGAATTGCATTTTATTGTCACCTGATATAAACATAAACTTGGTTCTCCTCCAATCTGGCCAAACTTTATGTTTAACATTATATTTTTACTACAAGACAATAAATTCCCATACTATATGAACATAAAACCCATCAGAAATTTGAAATTTTTTAAAAATATATTAAATCTATTGTTTTCAAAGGTGTAATTTTAAAGTTTCAATTCTTTTTCCCCTGTATAATTTTATATTTTAATTTAAATGCATTTGATTATATTTTCAAACTTGGGTCATAAGAAGTTTTAATTAATAAAAGTGAAAGTATTCATTAATTTATTTTATCATTTCTTTCAATTATCTGGCAAAATATCATCTACAAATCTGAGTCATTATTTTTGCAACTGCTCTAAATATTGCAATATTTAACTCATATATTACATATTTATTTTATGAATTTCTTTAAAAGATAAAAAAATTAGATTTGAAATAGTAATTAATTTTAACCATTCTGTGGCATTGCAATTTACTACCAATAAATAAATTATTCTCTCTATTCAAAAATTATGATATAAAATCATCAATTAAAATTTTAATAGCTAAATAACTCAGAATTGTTTGCGTTTCAAAAATTTCATTCCCTGACAACATAAATATATAACACTTTTGCATACTAATGTAACTTATACCTATGTATGTATTATTTATGTATGTATAAGTTACATAAAATAGAAATAAAGTGAATTTTGACTCAAAATAATTTTTTGAGGATAAAATTAAAAAATTTACAAACCCAGAAATATATCAATTCCTTGTTTAAACAAATTTAATTTTAAATTTACAAAATTGAATTTGTTTAGGCAAAGAATTGACACAATACTGTTGTGATTAATACAGGATTCTCCTTTTTACTCAACTCTTAAAAATTCTCTGATTTTTCCAGATTTTCTGACTTTCCCAATATATTTTCAAGTAAACTTTTACTATTTTAGTAACAAAGTTCCAAGGATTAATTTTGTTGATTAAATCGATATTATGACCATACAAATAAATTTGGGTCTATGCAGAATTATCCTTTTTAATTGTCCAACAAGAGACAGATGGTAACAACTTAAAACCGACAAATGACATTAAAAAATACACACAATACAATTGACGCCGACCTTTTCTTAGAGGATCCGACGCCAAGAACACAGTATTAAAATTCTTCACAATATCACTTAGGTAAAAAACAGTTGTATTTATATCCATCTGCTGACCTCTGGTGGAACTCTGGAACAGCTTCATTATTTGCATATGTACATTAGTAACGAAGTTCCAAGGATTAATTTTGTTGATTAAATCAATATTATGACCATACAAATAAATTTGGGTCTATGCAGAATTATCCTTTTTAATTGTCCAACAAGAGACAGATGGTAACAACTTAAAACCGACAAATGACATTAAAAAATACACACAATACAATTGACGCCGACCTTTTCTTAGAGGATCCGACGCCAAGAACACAGTATTAAAATTCTTCACAATATCACTTAGGTAAAAAAAAGTTGTATTTATATCCATCTGCTGACCTCTGGTGGAACTCTGGAACAGCTTCATTATTTGCATATGTACATTAGTAACGAAGTTCCAAGGATTAATATCGATTTAATCAACAAAATTAATCCTTGGAACTTTGTTACTAATGTACATATGCAAATAATGAAGCTGTTCCAGAGTTCCACCAGAGGTCAGCAGATGGATATAAATACAACTTTTTTTTACCTAAGTGATAATGTGAAGAATTTTAATACTGTGTTCTTGGCGTCGGATCCTCTAAGAAAAGGTCGGCGTCAATTGTATTGTGTGTATTTTTTAATGTCATTTGTCGGTTTTAAGTTGTTACCATCTGTCTCTTGTTGGACAATTAAAAAGGATAATTCTGCAGAGACCCAAATTTATTTGTATGGTCATAATATTGATTTTACTATTTTAGTTTTTATAAACTAACAGGGCCTTATATTAGGTGGAAAACAAATTATCTTACATAAAATTTAACTCTTAAAAAGTTATCTGATATTTGAGTTGCTATTTTAAATTACAACAAAATTCTTATTCTTGGCTTTTAGATCAAATAGTAAATTTTTACAGAAAACTAGAACACATTTTTTACATATACAGTACTTACATGCATTACCAAATGCTTACCAAAATTGATATATTGGAGAATATAAAAAGTTTAAATATTGAAAATAAATTTGCACTTTAATACACAGAATAAAGTAATTAAAATATTATTATTATTTGTTTTAAACCTCTAATTTAAGATATTAAAGAATTAGAACTATTTAATAGTAATTTTCTTAGTTACTATAACAATTTTAACAATTATTTCTAAAGCTAAATTCAAATAATTATTAACTTTCTAAACTACTGAATTTTTTAAAAATATATTTACCATCAGTGGAAAGGCAATTGAAGTTGGCTTGTAGGATTTAATAACCCATAGTAAAATAAGACAAACCAGTTGTACTAAAGTAAACAGATGAACTCGAGTAGTAGGTACATGTCGCAAAAATGTAAGATCTGGTTGGTATTTTTGTGGCATAAATAAAATTAATATACGATCATATAACTGCAAATAAAGAAATGCATTCTTTCAATTTTCAAAATTACATTATAGACAGAATTAATATTTTATAATTCTAACAAAAACCAAGATTTATTTCCTAGTAGTATCAATCATTATTTTCTAATTGACTTAAATTAGAGAATGACTAATTTATTATAAATTTAATATAAATTAATTTTCTATTTTAGATTTATTATTAAAGTATAAATCATTAGTGAAATCCTAAAATATATACATATTCATTGTAAATATATGCATTATATACCTGAGATCCTTTAAGTGATGAAAAGCCCATATAAAGAAATACACCAAATAAAACTGGCATTGGTATTAACTGGTCAATAAATATAAAATATATTTAGCACAATTTTTCTTAATTTTTATTTTTAAAGATTAAAAACAAATAAGAAATAACATAGAATCAATTAGAAATTTATAACAATTTCTAAAATTTAAGAGACTATTCATTACATTTTCCCAGAATATTTTTTCCTGAATAAAAAACAAACAAACCTTTCATATTTAAGTTTAAAAAATTATTTATTTATTAAATTTAAAATTTTAATTTAATATTATATAACATTATACATTACAAATAGTTTAGAAATGAGTCTGAATTTGTATTAAGTCAAACATTTCTTATAAATACATTGATTATTATATTAAGTTTAGCTACAAATTTGATAAAAACAAAATTAGTTATTTTAATCATTTTTAAAAGTTTGTAGTAATGAATAATTTCTTTTACAAAAAACACATCAAATCATTGGTCAATTATTAAATATAAAAATGAAACTAAAATATAATATTAACAAGTTTAGATTATAAATGCTTAAATTCCTTTTCTATGACTAAAAAACAACTTCTTTAACCTTAATTTTTTTTATGTCTATATTTTGCAGTAAGCTATATCTAACAGGATAATATCATACTATTTATAACTTATGCTTTACTTTGATAGGAAATTTTGCATACAAACAAAAGAAACAGCAAAAAAGTACTGGACGAACTAGTCAAATCTGTTTTGACTTTAGTTGAAATGACAGTTTTTGATAATTATATAAAAATCAAATTTTAGTTAATTTCATTACCAGATAATTATTATTTGAAAAAAGTATTGCTAATTTAGAATAATTTGTCAACAGAATTAATTCTAAGTAGAAATTAAGAAAGTATTATAAAAAATAAGCATTTAATTTTCAAATATTTTCAAGAAGAGTGTGGCTTTCATTCAGAAAAATATGGTAATCTACCTCTTAACTAGTAATGATTATGCTATTCTTTAAGATGCATGTTTACAAATTATATTAAAATGATTAATTTTTAAAATAAAAATGATTAAAATATTATACATCAAAATATAAGAATGTATTTAATCTTCATAAATATTGCAATTAAAATTTTACCTTTAAAACTGGTGTAAAAAATACTGATAAACCTACAAGAGTAAATATGCATAGTTGAGTAACACGCTGTTCTCTGAAATGCAATACATACATTTTAATAAAATTTTAATATACATTAGAATGTAAAAAAAATTTCTTAATTATATATAACAGATTAACTAACCTAACTCCCAAAAATTGTGGTTTTTCACCAGGTGCAGAACATTCAGATTCCATTCTTAATGAATTCACATGTGTCATAGCTAAGACAGTTGCAGCAACAAACCATGGCAGACCCAAAATAGAACAGATTGCAATTAATACAGCTAAAACAAACAGATCAAGGTGATATCCACAGCCTTTCTAGAAAAGATTTTAAAAATTTTGAAGTTAAATATGTAGTTTTAAATTATATTTTCCTTTTTAAAAAAAAATACACCACAAATGTTTACCTTTAATTTGTTTTCTTTTCGATTTATTATTACAGCAGTTATTTGTTGATCCATAAATATTAAAATTGTACATAGAAGAGCAGGCAATACTGCAACTAATGCTGTCCACCAGGGATTGGTTCCAAACCATGGTATTAACCAATCTCTTTTTGGCCATGTTGGCTATTTAAGAAGATAATACAAAAGTATGTATTCAAGATTATTTTGAAAAAAGTAATAAAGAACAATAAAATTTACTTTATATAAAATATTATATTGGAAAGAAAGATATATTTAAATCCTCAAGCAAATTATTTCTCATTGAATGTTTTAATGGATATTTATAAATATTTAGATATATTTTATTTTTTTGACAAAATACACTAAGTAATATTGTAATCATGGATATTGTTACAAGTCATCTATCATCATCAGAACCAATATGTCCAAAACATATAAATTACAGTATACAAAAGTTTTGTAATGTTATTTAATCAGAAATTTACTTGTAATCATCATTGTTACTAATGATAAGTTTGAATTTACTTAGACAGTTAAGAACAACCAACTGATAAAACAGACAGTATATAAATTATAAGTCATGCCATTCCAATAAAAACATTAGAAAAATGGTCATAATTAGTTTAAAATAAATCATCCAATCATATAAATTTATTCTTAATATGTTAAACATTCACTTTAATCTTGCACTTGATACTGTATACAGTAAAACCGTTTAGATTTCAATTTTTGGCACATTTTACTTGATCATTTATAGACTAGTTAGTCTATAAATGATTAAGTAAAATCTGTTGTTGTTTCTGTTGTTAAAGACTGATCTTCATTATTGTTTAATTACAGTATAGTACTGTAATAAACTTCTCATAATAATGGAAGAAGCAAATAAGAAATCTAAACTTTAAAAATAACTTTAGTTAAATTTCAATGGAAACAATTTGTTTTAATTTTTAAAATTAAGAACTAATTACAGTAATTAACATTCTAATTCAGTTGTTTCGTTATTTCCATTATTAAAGCATTTAAAAATAAAAACTATTTTGTAAAACTAGATTTTTCATCAAAAATTGCCCAATTGTATTAATTTCCAGTTAACAGTGCTAAGGAAAGGCATTTACTTTGTTATTAAATTATTATTAATCTCAATAAGAGATTGTGCCTAACATCTACTCCAAATTATTTAAAATGTAATTATTAATTGTAGCAAAAAATAGCAAGATACATTATGACAATCATTTGGCTTTTATTAATATCATCAGGTTTTGAGATGTTTATACCATTTGATATTTGTTTTTATTCAGATCTGAATATTTTTAAAATTATATTTTTAGAATATTTCAGGTATATTTTTTAATATAGTAAATTTGTTATTTTGTAAAAATTTTATAAACATACAAATTAAAAATATATTTTATTATATATATTTATATATCACTTTTTACCTTAAACTCTTGTGGAACTTCTAATTTTGGTGTATTGATTCCAACACACAAATCTATTACTGTCATCAATAAAATTGCTATCACTACTGAAAAGTCACTGATGACAAGACGAATCTTAAGAAAAAAATTTAATAATTTATGATGATAAAAATTCTTCTATCATGTTAAATATAAAACATATAAATTTACCTTAGATGGAAAAAAGGGAGTAAACCTGAAATCTTTCAAACATATAGAAACTACAAATGTGGAAGCAAATAAAATAATTGAGAAAAGGAAGACATTAGGAACTGATTCAGGTACTTTACATGCATCACCCACTAATGTCCCATTTAAATTAATACATTCTTTTTTGAATGCAGATACCAGATTATAATTTCCAATTGATAATGTTGTTGTATTATTTGACAATTCACAAAAACAGTTAGTATTATTATTTAGTATTAAGGGAAGTGAGCTCTCCATAGGATATTTATCACCTATATGAAGTACCTGAAAAATAAAATTATGGTTTTTATATAATTTTACTTTTGAAAATTTTATTTAATTTAAACATTAACAACATAAAATTAATGTAAATATAAACAAAATAAAAATTATTTATAATGTTTTTATAATGCAGCTGACCACAGATTTTCCAACACACTTGGTTCCAAAGTCTTGCCAAATTAACAAGTTTTCCAAACTAACCAAGATCATATAACTCATAACAGTATGTCCTGGACCACTAATTATAAACCTCCCAAACTGTAATCATTTACATACCTATCTGAGGCATAGCTATATGCTGAGTTTTACAGTAGTCAGCCAATTATATTTTGATGTGTAACATTTTTTTTTTTGGTCAATGAGTTATTTCAATAAATTTACATTACAGTAAATTATGTAAATTTAGTATTTTTTAAAATTTATACAGTAACTTTATAATTATTATTAAATTAATCAAGTTTAAAATATGATAATATAAATACATTAAACACATAAAAATTAATATTATATTCATTCAATTTCCAATAAAAATTTTTTATCAAATTTTAAAATAAAAATTTGGCTAAGAAATTTCAGACATTTCACCATTGGCAACTCACACTTTTAAACATATTTTGATATTCCTAAATTGCTTTTCTTATACCAAATTCTATTATTGTACATTTTCAGCTGATAAATAAACAGTTTTAAACTACTGTATGATGGCACTATCTTCCAATTTTAGTTTCAATAGCTTCAAAATCATTCCTGAAATTTTTATTGTCTTTTCGATCTATGGTTTAATGATATTTTATGTATCGTTACGTATTCACAGTAAAAAAGTAAAGCATTTATTAAGAAGAGATTTTATAAACTTTCTTTTATCTCTCTGCAACAGATGTCTTTATAACATGCAACTGCTCCTTTGAAATGTTTGACTTGCAAACACAATTTTAAGGGTCATTATATCTAAAAGTCAAAGACTGCTTGTATATTTAATTTTGATTTCAATTCAAATGAATTTTATAAATAGAACTTTTATTTATAAGCATATTTAATTATATCAGATAATTATATTAGTTATATAATATATACATTCATTTTAAAAATTGCTAAGCCATTTTTTCAGCTTAAAAAAATATACAAAAATTTTAAAAATGCAAACTGTATCACATAAATTTTGACTACATTCAACTCAAAATTAATAATATATCAACCAGTTTATATAAATCATTAAATTAAAATGAACATTTGTAAATAAGAAAAAATATATATAATTAAATCTGAAAATTAATCAAGCAGCATTAAAATTTTTTTTAAATTTAATAGTTTAAAACTAGAGAGATTTTTATAATATATGCAATAAAAAAGGATGGTATGTGTTGTAAAATATTAATAACATAAAAATGAATTAATTTTAAACGAAAGATGCTATCAAACTGCAAGAACTTCATTACAAAAATATACTAATAAATAAATTATAATTTAAATTATAAATATAAATTCATATCAATACCTTTTCGATAGCTTTGTAAATAAAAATCAGAGATATAAGAGTAGCAAAATTTTCTTCTGTAAATCGAGTAATATAACATACAAGAGCACTTGCATCAAATGCCACCAATAAAAACAAAATAATAGAAGTCCATATTCCAATCCATAAACGAAGTGATAAATATTGTAAATTATATTCTCTGTTTAAAAATAAATTAGAATTTTAAATAATTTTTTAGTAATTATTAAAAATTAATGAAATTTATAACTTTAATATCTATTTTAAATTAATATAGTAAATACAAAAGATAAATATTTATTAGCAGATTGAATTTAAAACTTACTTGCAGATATCAAATAAAATTGTTTCAAACACTAAAACTGGTCCCGTACTTCCAAGAATAGTTAAGGGCTGTCCACTAAAAAGACCATAAATAATACCACATATTGCACCTGATAGTAAACTTTCCATTGCTGCCTAAAATAGAATTTTAAGACTTTAAATATAATGATAATTTTTTTTTAAATATTTCTAATATAAATATATATATAACAGCTTTATTTTAACTAATATATTATTAAGCATTCCAACTTGCACTTGTATCTTAAAAGTGATAAATTTCCAATAATTCTCCCCTCTCTATATACTGATTATCAGAAAACTATTTAGAAACTGTTTTCAATTTTATAACATATTAATTCTTTATAGCAAGTAAGAGCTATGCAATTGAGTATGATTCTCAAACCTGTCGTTGGATGTTGTATAGCCTGTATGAAACTTTATTAGTGTGAAACCACCGGAAGGGGGTAGGTCTCCCAATCCGGCAACAGGTTGTTAAACCCTTTCACTGTCAGGATGGGTGGTTGAAGGGTTCTTTTTCCCGTTGTAACGGGTCGAGTGGTGGAGGGAGGAGCGCGTCGGTGAGACGACAGGCGATATACGAGAAAACGAGGAGGCCAGATATAACATAAGAAAAAGTAACAATTTATTAAACCAAGTAATACAACGTATAGTTCGCGTCCCTAAAACGCGGGGAGACCGAGAGAGAGCTTACAATAATTGGTTCCATACCTCTTGATCTGTTATCCAAGCTACTCGTTGAATTAGGAAAATTTCTCTTCTAGGAAAGTTCACTGATGTAGGAAAGGTCACTGTTTAACTATTTGAATCCTGGATTTAGGGAAGTTCACTAGACAAAAAGGACACTATTTGAAATTGGTCTTCTTCCGGCACCTGCTCCGGTACGACTCCCCCGAGAAGGGGAAGGAAGGGGTTTTTATAAGTTCGGCGTGGGAGAATGGTCACGTGATTGATTGTTGTGAGGTAAAAGGTATGTAGATGGGTCAGAGTTGTTCCCGGGACCATGCTAACTATCAACTTTGGCGTTGGAATGTGGGATTAGTTTCGAATTGAACGGATGTTTATGTCGAATGTAAACGAAAAGTTTTTTTTCCCCGTTAGGTTTCACTTTAGGGTAATGGGAAAATTTAATTAGATTTTAAGCAAATACGGCAAAATAATCGGTAGAAATTCCGAATCTCACATTAGTAAATCAACAACACCAATGGAAATTAATTTACTTTATATCTGGTAGAATGATCATTTCAATCAGGGCAACATTGCATAGCAACTTGTCTCAACATGGGATAATTCTTCAAACATCAAGTATAGTATGGGTTTTATCAACATTAAAATCTTTTTCTCATTTTCTTTGGGTCATAATTATTTTAGAATTTATTATTATTATTAACATTATTTGATAAGACAGAAATAAAGTAAAATGATAATGAGCAATTATTTATTGTGACATCATCACAATAATGGGCTGCAATTTTTAATCATGTTTTAAATTTAATTTAAAATATATGCTCTCCACCTCAAATTAGTAGTGGCTTGCCCCTGTACATCATACTTTTCCTTTAACAATAGAGTCATGATGGTCATCTATCTAACACTCTTCAGGAAAATATTCTTCAATTGAAATAACATAACTTCTGGTTTGAATTGAAAGTTCTTATATACAGTGGAACCCCGGTTAACGAACGTAATCCGTTCCACGAGTCCATTCGTTAACCGAAGAAATTTTTCCCATAGAAATTAATGCAAATACAATTAATCCATTCTAGATGTCAGTATTTTTGTAATTTTATTTGTAAAATGGGTTTTTTTTAAGTGAAAATATAGGAAAACATGCTCATATAACAGTCGATCTAGGTTAAATTTTCGGAAAAGGGGAAAGATTTGACGGGTATAAAAACATCACATACAATCATTAAAGTTCTAAAATGATAGATAGCAGAAACAATAGGCTAAATTATGAGCGAAAGGCTTATAGGTTTATCAACAATCTCTGATCAGAGTCGATGAACAGGTGTCAAATAAACGCCTCTGAACAAACCTTTCTCGTGACCTGATCTGGTTTTAGTTTTCACCTGGAGACAAAGAAGAAAACAATCGGGAAGCGAGGAATGGGACACAGGACCAATCAAAAGATAAGATTCAAGGAAGAAATACTATAAAAACCTCAAATTTCAAGGTTAAAATGCAGTTTTCCTAAAAATTCTACGATGATTAATCTGTGTCATCTTCATCTGGATTAAGCCTGAAGTTTTGGCCACTAAAATTTGTGTTGTGTCTCGCAGACCGCTCCAGTTGTTGCAGCTCTGTCACCTACCATCGCTTCTGTGACCAAGCGAACCAATCTCGTTCGCTCTGGGGCTATGACTGATCAGCTTGCACTATCGTAGGACCAGCGATATGTCACTCCTCAGTGCCGAGAGAAAATACTGTAGATAAGCCATTTGCAACTACCTCAAATATGTAAGCATCTTCCCGTTCTAATAAACGATTTTCACTGTAAAATATTTGTCATCTTTGTCTCCTCTGCCACCACCAACGTACGAATGGACCCAGACCATCACCGACACACGATTAACTGATTTTCCCTAAAAGTCGGCAAGCTTACAAATTTGACACAAAAAGCCGTTAAGTTTGTTATCCGAATTTTGTTCGTTATCTGAGACAAAATTTATCCAAAATAAAAGTTCGTTAACCGATTTGGTTGTTAACCAGGACGTTCATTAACCGGGGTTCCACTGTATTGTCTTTGAAACCGTGTTTGATAAATTTGTTGGACTTCGAACTAAAAGTCAACTAAAAGGAGATGGAAATAAAACCAAGTGTTTATTTAAAACTCAATTTTGAGTTCAAAGTCCAACAAAGTTCTTATATAGTTAATCAGGGCCTCCTGCCCCTAAGGTTTCTGTACCTGATTTCATCTTTCATCTATCTAACTCCATTCTTGAGATCAAGGAAAGACAGATGGACAATAGTGGGAATTTTTTAAGCAAAGATCAGAACTTTTATGAATGTGGAATCCTGCTACTACCAGAAAGATGGCAACAGGTATTAGACCAAAATGGTCAATATATAATTAAATATAGTATTTATGTATCATAAAAAAAGTTTTTTTCATGGAAAAAAAATGAAATTACTTTCCGAACAACTCAATATAAAGATTATCTTACGTAAGGATTTATCACTGAGTGACCAATCTAACACATTTTAAAAAATTTTCTTCTTCTAAATTACAAAGGCTGGTTTTTTTCAACCTCTGATGATCCATAAAAAAAAACTCCAAGTGTAAATAACAAAATGAATTTATTACCAAAAGTTAGGTACAAATGTGGTTACTTTTCGACATAATCACCATGAAGATTGAAGCATTTGTCATATCTGTGGACGAGATTTTCCATCCCCTCTTCATAGAATGTTGCTGCCAATGACTTGAGAATGTTTTGAAGAACATCATTAGTCACAAACCTCTGCCCTCCTAGCCATGTTTTCAGTTCAGGAAAGAGGTGGAAGTCTTCACACATTAAAAAGTTCCAAGCTGGGTGGAAGTCTTCACCACTTTTAAACACTCAGCGTCCCAATATAGCACCGAGCAACTTCCACCTCTTTCCTGAACAAAAAACGTGTTTAGAATAGCAGAGGTTTGAGACTAATGACGACCTTCAAAACAACGTTAGGTTCCATCATTGGTGGCAACATTCTAAGAAGAGGGGATGGAAAAGCTCTTCTACAGATATGACAAATGCTTCAATATTCATGGTGATTATGTCAAAAAGTTTGTACCTAACTTTTGATAATAAATTCATTTTGTTATTTACACTTGGATTTTTTTTATGGACCATTGGAGGTTGGAAAAAAAAAAACAGCTTACATACAACACACTCTACTGGGAAATACATAACAAAAAACACAGAACCAGTAACCAGTGGAAATAAAACAAAAAACTATTTCTGGACAAACATTTTCTAACTCCTCCTGAGTCCTTCTTCAGGTGCTACAATGGTTACCTGGTGGAACATCATTCAGAACATAAAAGCTTCTTTTAAAAAAGCTTTTATGTTCTGAATGATGTTCCACCAGGTAACCATTGGACAATATGCCACAGGATATATATAGATCATCATTTGAAATTTTATAGCTGACATTTTTACCTTAAAAGATTAAAGGTTAAATTATCAATTTAGCATGCAAAAATGTAGTTTTTAGATCTATTAACATAACTATTTTCAAATTTCTCTACCTATTAGGACCACAGATATAAACCAAGCATGACTTTTCTATGAACATTATACATACAATTCAGAACTTCTATATTTCTTAACGTATAAAAGAAGATACTTGCCATTAACAATCAAATAATTATAAAACTAATAAATGAATTTTAAAATGAGAAACTAAACATTCGATAATTTGACAAAATCATGACTGTTTATACACGCACAGAATTTCTCAATATAGTGTAAAATTTTAACATAATTGTAATAAATCATAATGAAATATAAGCATATAAAATAATTATATTAATTAATTTATAGAGATCTTTTTATAATACATAGTTTTAAAAATTTGATATTTTATATTATTAATACTTACTATCCGTTTCTTAGTTGCTTCACCTAATAATCCACCAAAAGTAATGATTGGAGTAAGACAAGCAAAATATAGAAAAAATACTGATGCTACTGATTGAAGAGCCAAGGCATCTTTAAAATCACTCAAATACCATGGTAATTTACGTTTCACATCATTAATAAGACCTCCAAACAATCTGAAAAGTTTATAATTAATATTGTTATTATAATAATAATAAACATTTAAAAATAAAATATTTTCTTTGAATAATATAGACCTTCCAGTTCTCTTTAATCCACTTTCTTCTCTTTCTTTTTCTTCTTCTTCTTCTGTATCTATTTTATGTTCAGGTTCATTCTTTTTCCTTCCATCCTTAATTTAAAAATAATATAACCATTAACAATAAATAAGAGACAAGAGTTGAATATAATAATCATCATATATATTTACATGCATGCTTATAAACAACGTACAATACATAACAGTAAAACCTCACTGAAGTGGCCACTTTTGGGGTGTACAATTTCTGGTCACATAAGTGAGGTAATCAATCACCTGTAAACAATATTAGGATGATACATGAACATCAACTCAAAAACCCAAATTTATAGTTAAAGCCAAACAAACTGTCAAATTGTTAAGCTATATAATTTATTATGTAAATGGACATATGTTAAGTTCTGCTACTTGGACCTCTGAGTGATCTTTGCTTTCAGAACTTAATGTTTAGATATTACCATACTGGTCACTCACAGTGCTGACTGGAAATGATTTAAGTGCACATGGCTTTCCTCCTCAGTGCTCAGTCAGTTATCACTTTCACTTGGCATAGTCTATAAATATTTATATTTATTATAATTATTAAATCTAGCACAAGATGACAGCATAACTAACTACTCTAGACAAATTATTTAGTGTTTAATTACATAGCATTATTATTAACAAAGTTTTGTATATTGCAATTTGTTTGGCTTTTCTACATTATTTCTATTCTTCTGAGTAGTGTAAGCCATATACTATCAGTATATTGATAGTTACCTAAGTGGGATTATATACAAAACTGTAGTTAGGAGTACTGTACTGAATCCCGCTAATTTTATTTTTAATTTCGATTTTTATTTTGATATAAATGCCAGAGTTTTAAATTTTTAATTTTAATTTTATTTTAAATTTATATTAAATAGTTTTAAGTTTAATTATTACTTTTGGTTTTAATTAATTGGCTACCTAGTTACATATAAATCAGGGCTGTGGAGTCGCGTAAAAATCTACCGACTCCAACTCCGACATTTCCTTATCATCCAACTCCGACTCCGACTAAAACACCAAAACTCCACGACTCCAACTCAACAGCCCTGCTAGGGCTGTGGAAGTCATGTAAAAATCTACCGACTTCAACTGCGACTCCGACTTTTCCTTACCATCCGACTCCGGCTAAAACATCAAAACTCCACGACTCCGACTCCACAGCCCTGATATAAATAAAACGAATACCCAGTGCACTAATACTCCTCCAAAGATGAGCTAATGGAATTTCATTGTATTAATATTGGATAACAGAATATTGAAATAAAGTATATGTACAGTGAATGTACAGCAGTTTGCACTAGAATTCATTCAAACATATGTTTGCAGTCTACTAAACTGAATTGTTTAGTACCCATAGACAGAATCAATATGTTTATGAAATAATAGTAAAGATTTTATATAAATACTGTACGTTAACAGGAAAATTCAGAAAAAATTATTAAACAGATGTCACTAGATATGCATAATTATTCTCTGAATATCAGAAAAAACATTAATAATTAAACTGGCTTTTACATCAG